>NC_053156.1:263734071-263916571 GCF_016835505.1 Polypterus senegalus
ACAAATCGGGTTACAACCAAAAAGTTCGCCAAACTTTTGCATCTGTTCACGACCACACACTCGGGTAAAGGAAAGGCCAGTTTCCCTTCCGGTTTGTACCCGCCGATGATTTCCGCACGTGTTCAGTCTCTCCCTGTGCATTCGCTGTGAACTCTTTGTGCATGCCGGTGATTTACGCACATGTACAGTCTCTCCCTGTACAGCACATTGTTCTCGGTCAGACATGCATCGTGCAGAGGGACTTTGTGGTATAGTGGGTCCACAGCTCACGTCAAGAGGCCAGTTTTAAATAAATAATCGCCAATTACATCTGCCACGTCTTCTTCATAAACAGAAGCGCGAGGCGGCTAAAGGGAGGAAAAAGAAAAGAAAGACGGAGGTTGCAGAGTGAGGAAGTAAGCAGGAAGCAGTGTGGAAAGAACCGGTGCGAGCGAGCGCGTGCTCACAGGCAGGCAGCTGGACAGTGCGCCCCAGTAGGGGTGTCTGACTGACACTCGGTGGGGAAGAAGGGAGCGGTCGCTCCAGCTGAGAGATCAAGGAGCTGGAGTGACCAGAAGAAGGACGGCTGGCTGCGTAAGGCCAAGAAGGCAGCAGGGGTCACCAGTTAAAGAATGCACTGGGCTTGTTTTTAGAGACTGCTTCTAGCATTGTTTTAACCACGTTGTATTTAATGTTTAAAGAGACTGCTTCCAGCATTGTTTTAACCTCGTTGTATTTAATGAAGACTTTTTTCTATTGGGTTTTAACCTCCACTTCACTTCTGTTTTTATGGGATTATTTATTTATTGAAGAATTCTTAAAGCACTGCACTTTATTTCATTTGGACTTTGTTTTTTATTGTTTTGTTGATTTTAATAAAAGCACTTGGCACTTTTTGCACCATCCCCTTGATCCATTGTACAGTAGTGCCTCACTGTCATGCTCATCGGTAACATTACCGACGGTGACGGGTTTAAGGGCTCCCGGAAGTGAGATGGGAGCATGCAGCGAACCCGCATTGTCACAGACTTTACCTCAAAACTGTAATCTCCTCTCCACCCAGTTCCTCCTCACTTCCTTCATGCCAGAACTCGACTCATACAAGGTTAGTTTTCTTGGTTGTTTATGGTTAGTTTTTGTATAAATTAAGGATTTTTCCCTGTGCTTAAAAAAATGTTTACAGCGATCGGTTCGTAAGGCTATGCGTGAACTCCTGCAAGGTTAGTTTTCTTGGTTGTTTATGGTTAGTTTTTGTATAAATTACGGATTTTTCAAATGTTAATGTCTTCCCTGTGCTTAAAACTCATGAAAAAAGTGTTTACAGCGAGCGGTTCGTAAGGCTATAGTGTGAACTCTTGCAATGTTAGCTTTCTCTGTTCAAGGTTTTGTCAGTGTTATTCAATGTTTTTACATTTAGTTTATTATTACACTGTGCATTCTATGGTATAATTAACTATTTATGTGTTTAAAAATCTTTAAAACAAATATATTTACATACAGTTCATACGGTCCGGAACGGATTCATTGTATTTACATAAATCCTATGGGGGAAATTACTTTGGGTCAGAACCAAATCGGGTTGCGACCAGAGTTTTGGAATGATTTACGGTCATGACCCGAGGTTCCACTGTATGTTCTTATTGTTGAAACCAAAGAAGAAAAAAAAAACAGTATACAAGGACTGTTAAATGTTAGTAAAAAAAAAAAGCTGCTGCCAACTTTTATAAGGATCGGTGTACAATCATCATAAATCACACTGAAGAACTGTAAAATAACTGTAAGATAACAGATAATTATTCAATGGCTTCTCTTCAGCTGTAATTATATCATATATTGTATTACAAACTGTGCTTGTATACATTATACTGTATATATACACTGATTAGTCACAGCATTTAAACTAAAACCACTGACAGGTGAAGTTAATAACATTGATTATCCCATTACAGTGGCACCTGTGAAAAGGTGGGATATACTAGGCAGCAAGTCAATAGTCAGTTCTTGAAGGTGATATGTTGGAAGCAGGAAAAAAAGGCAAGCATTAAGATCTGAGCGACTCCTACAAGGACTAAGTTGTGATAGCTAGAGGACATGGTCAGAGCATATCCAAAACGGTAGGTCTTGTGGGGTGTTCCCAAAATGCATTTGTTACTATCTACCAAAACTAAAAAAACCAAAGATGGACAACCAGTGAGCAAGCAAAGGGTCATGGGTGCCCAAGGCTCATTAATGTGCATGAGAAGCAGAGGCTACTCAGTCTGGTCTGATCCCACTGAAGAGCTACTGTAGCACACACTGCTTTAAAATATTTTGCCTGACATGTGAGAAAGGTGTCAGAACATACAGTACATTGCAGCTTGCCACAGACTGGTCAGAGTGCTGACCCCTGTCCACTGCTAAAAGCACCTATAATGGGCACATGAGCATCAGAACTGGACCATAGTGTAGCTGCAGAAGGTGGCCTGGTCTGATGAATCACGTTTTCTTTAATATCATGTGGATGACTGGGTATGTGTGCATCATTTTGCCTATGTTAGAGATGGGAATAAGACGCACCATAGGAAGAAGGCAAGCAAGCGGAGGAAGTGTGATGCTCTGGGCAATGTTCTGCTGGGAAATCTTTGGTCCTGGCATTCATGTAGATGTTACTTTGACACATACAACTTACCTAAAAATTCTTGCAGATGACTTACACCCCCCTTCAAGGCAATAGTATTCACTGATGGCAGTGCCCTTTTTCAGCAGGATAATGCACCTTGCAACACTGCACAAATAGTTCAGGAATAGATTGAGGAATATGACAAAGAATTCAAGGTGATGACTTGGTCTCCAAATTCTCCAGATCTCAATCCAATTGAGCATCTGTGGGATGTGTTTTAAAAACAAGTCTGATCTATTTAACACCCTCGTAACTTACCTGACTTGAAGGATCTGCTCCTAACGTCTTGGTGCCAGATACCACAGGGCACCTTCAGAGGTGTTGTGGAGCCTATGCTTCCTTGGGTCATAGATGTTTTTGCAGCAAAAGGTGAACTTACACAGTATTAGGCAGGTGGTTTTAATGTTGATAGTCATCGGCAAAGCAAGTTAAATATATCCTTTCTTTTGTACCCAGCTGCATTGTAGCCTTTCTTAAAACACAGAATGAGTGATTTAGGTAATTTGTTCCAGATTTCCACAACTCTCTATATAAAGACATACTCTCTGAATGCACTTCCCTTTACACTACAGAACATTTTGACAATAACTGTATTTACTGAGGAACAGTGCATGAAGTGACACGCTTACATAAGTATATGTTACTTCCATGATGTCTTCGGTGAGACAATCGTGGTCATGTTATGTCTCCAAATGCCATTGCATAAACAAGAAAGCACAACGTAAGCAAAAATCCATTTTGTCCAATTAAACAAAAATATAAAATAAACAAGGGCAGCACAGTTAGTGCTGCTCCCTTGCAGTAAGGAAACCAGAGTTTATGTCTTAGGGTCACCCTGTGTGGAGTTTGCATGTTCTCCCATTGTCTCTGTGTGTTTCCTCCCATGGTCCAAAGACATGCAGGTTGATCAGCATCAATAATTTGGTCCTAGTGTGTATGTGGTGTATGAGTGAGTGTGTTCACTCTCCAATAAACTGGTATAATGTCCTGGGATTGTTCCTGCATTGTGCTCTATGTTTTCTAGAATAAGTTCCAGCTCCCAGAGTCCCTGCTAAGGATTTCATGGTGTTAGAAAATGGTATGGCATAAAATAAATCACAGAAACGGAACTGGCATTTGAAAATAACATAAAATGCACAAAAACATGCATATAATAATATGTTAATATAACAATATATTCCTTTCATAGTATTTATGCACAATAACCAATGTTTTCTAGGTCTTATAGAATAATTCTATATCATTCTTATAGAACAATTCTGGAAATAAATTATTATACAGTCTAACCTTTTCAACTCAGGTGGTTTTATTGTCATACAAACCATACACAGTACTGCAGCACAGAGCATTACAAAATCAAGTTTCCCAGGATCACGATGCAACATATATATGTAAGCACAGGACAAGTACAAGACGAGTAAAGTATATTATAGTATATATAAATAAATAAATTATAGTAATACATTGAAATAGGTACTGATAAATAAATAAATAATAACAACTAATAAGAAAAATAAGAATAGTAATAAATGTACTGCATATAAATAAACTATGAGAAGCAGATCTATGGTGAGGCGGGCAGCACAAAAGTTCACATTATGGACAGCGAAGGGGTAGAGTCTGTTTAAGAACACTGTCAGAACTTTTTTGGATGCTATAAAATCTTCTGCCAGGTGGGAAGTGGGACAAAGAAACAGTGGGAGGGGTGGGAGCACTTGTTCACAATGCTGCAGGGTTTGTGGATGCAATGCTTGATAATGATGTCCTCAATGAAGGTTTAAGAGATCCCAATGCTGTGTGCACTATCCATTTTAGGAACTTGCGGTCAGAGACACTACAGTTCTCAAACCATACAGTGATGCAGCTGATCATAACACTCTTGGTGGTGTCCCTGTAGAATGTGGAGAGAACGGAGACGGTAGGCTTGCCTTCCTCAGCTGCTGAAGAAAGTGGGGACGCTGTTGCACAGTCTTGGCTATGGAGGTGGTGTTAATTCACCAGGTAAGGTCAGCTGCCAGCTGCACACCAAGGAATTTGGTGCACTGGCCAATTCCACCACAAAGCATTTCATGTGCAGTGCGGTATGGACAGCATAAGCCTTTCTAAAGTCAACAAACATCTTTGTCTTGTCCACAATAAGAGACAGCTTGTTGCACTTGCAGCAGTCCACCAATCATCATACATCCATCCTGTAAGCTGACTCATCCCCATTTCTAATGTGTTGTCAGCAAACTTAATAATGGTGTTAGAACTATATGCAGCTGTAAAGTCGTGAGTCAGGAAAGTCAACAGAAGGGGGTTCAATGTAATGATGCTGGAGATGGTAATTCTGATGCAAAAAATCTCTCTGTCAGGAAGTCCAGGATGCAGTAATCTGAGTAATGAGGACGTCGGATGTGGAACTGAAGTCTATGAACAGCGTTCTAGCATAGTTGTTTCTTTTATCCAGATAGAACAGAGCCAGATGAAGAGTAGATGGTATGACAACCTCTGTGGAATAGTTCAGGCAGGAGGGAAACTGGAAGAGTGTCATGTGATGTCGATAGTTAGGCTTTCAGGTGGTCCAAAACTAGCCTCTTGAAGCACTTCATTATGACTGGTGCTATAGGGTGATAGTCATTGAAGCAAGAGACGGAGGACATCTTCAGCATGAATGTCGTGGGGGTAGTTTTGAAGCACTTGGGGACAAATACCTGAATTTGGGAAATTTTTAAGATATCTGTAATGTCAATCAGCTCATTTGCACCTGGCACTCGGCCATGTATGTTGCTGGTCCAGCAGCTTTGAGTTGATTTATATTCAACAAATTTCTTCTCACATAAGCTGTGGACAAACACAGCACTTGTTCCTACTGAGAAGGGATGAACCGGTTGTTTTGTAGAAACAGAACACATCTGTTGCTGCTGACTTATTTTATTTAGACTCATCCCTTATCTTCATATATTTTATTTATCAATATTAAAATTATTAGTGCTACTGCCTCATAGATACAATGTCCTAGGTTCAAATCCATATAGAGTCTGCATATTCTACCCATGTAGAACTTCCTTGTATGTCTACCAAAGACATGAATACAGGTAAAATTCCATTATAACGAATATCTTTACAATGAAATTTTCATTACAACGAAGTATTTTTATGGTCCTGACAGCTTCCCTATATGACACGAGTCTATAGAAATCTCGTTACTACGAAGTACATTCAGCAGATATTTTCATTACAACGAAGCGCACAAAAGACCTTGAAATGCCTGAATGAATCATCCACAGAGCAGTTAGTTCTGTGGCCTCGGCTCAGTTGTGCACCACGATCCCCAAACAGACACACTGTAATTTTTTTCTCTCTTCGAACTTTCCTCGTACTGTTTTTTTTTTTTTTTGCCTTTTTTGTTTCCTGCAGTTTTCTGTGATACTTTTTACTTATTGCTTGTCAACATTTGTAAAACATCCATTGGAATTTAACCCATTGTCACCCTCCTATGGAAACGGCAGACATGGAAAAACGATAAGAGTTCATATTAGAAGAAAAAAAAAAAAACTACATTTTTGCAGCACTCAATTGCTGCAAAAAGAAAAAAGACGTTGCCAGTGAATTCGGAATTTCGCCATCGACACTTTCAACTTTCTTGAAAGATAGAGCAAAAAACGTAGAAAAATCTCTGGTTGCAAATGTATGTAAAGATGTCCAAAAAGCCATTTTTATGTGGTTCATTGATGCTTGTTCAAGAAACATTCCTATTAATGCGGCACTCATTCAAGAAAATGTGAGGTTTGTAAACTCTCTTGGGACCTGCCCCAACTAGTCAGCAAGCTGAAGAGCATCCCGAAGTGTGATCTCCGCGTCTGTACGGGGCAATAGCAGGCTCACAGATATGCTGCATCTCTCCGCCAAAGTAAACAGAAAAGATCTCGACGGGTGATGCAAGGTTACGAGCATGTAAATTGTAAATGCAGATAACAGGATTACTTGATCACTGACATGGCCACGATCCTGCCTGACTGCTATGTCTGTGCATAGCAGAATGGCAGATCACGCTACAATAAATAACTGTGCCGTTCCTGTTTCAAGTTGAATAAAGCTGGTTTTGCTTAAGTACTGAGACTAAGCCTCGTGTTTTGGGATGCAAGACGGGGACTTATAGCGCGACCCCAGTCTTTTATGATTTGCTTCTGTGGTGCTTCACTGCAGCGATGTGAGCCTCCTATTGCCCTGCCCCAGCAACGGACAAACAATCTTCCACAGATGCTGCAATCGTGCTTCAGGACGCACTTCAGCATGTTGTTCCCATTGGGTGGGGAGTGGGGGGTCTCAAAAGAGTTCAAAACCTCACATTATGAAGAAGAAATAATGATTCGGCTCCTGACTGATAACTGTGCTGCCCACAACATGCTTCCACATCCAGATAATGTTCACTTTGAGTGCCTCCCAACCACCTGCATGGCAGCGCTTCAGCCAATGGATTTGGGCATCATTCACACCCTGAAAGTGTATTATCGCAAGGAAATGCTGAGAAAAATTCTCGTCAGCATAACTTGTTGGCAGGAGGAGAGTAAAAATAACGCAGAAGAAGCTATTGAAATTATTGCAAACGCCTGGGTACAAGTTAAAGAAAGCACTATAGTAACAAATACAGAATCTCATTACAACAAAATATTCGTTACAACGTAATATTTTTTAGGTCGCTGGCACTTTGTTATAATGGAATTTTACCTGTATTAGGTTAGTTGTCCATTCCAAAACTGGATATGTGTGGGGGTGAGCATCAGTGTGAACATGTGTGGCCACTGCAGTGCACTGAAGCACTATGTGGTGATGTTTCCGGTCTTGCACCCCCATACTACTGAGAAAGTTCCAACTGCCTAATACCCTAAATTGTATTAAGAGTGCTAGGCTGTTGGAGATGGGGTGTCCCCTAACTTGTGTTCACATACCCACTTTCACATACAGAACATTATAATGATACACAGTCAGGTAACACTATCACTTTAAGAAAACACTGTCAAAGACGTTTCTCTCTAACCACCATAAAACAATCCATTATTTACACTAATTACAGATTCATTTTGAATACCCTTTTGCAACTTGTACAGTTTCCTAAGTACATGACATTTCCAATTTTAAATTACACCCTATCACGATGCTGCCCAACCATTTAATAATGATGGTTAAACATGTTAATGTTCATCTGATTTCCATAATGAAAGATTTAAAAAATATGAGATTGTTCTTAAAATTATGACACATTGGTTAGTGTAAATATATAGAAAAGAACTAGTAACAACATGAAAATCCCACAATAATCCATGCAAAACCAGGCTACATGCAAAAATTCACATAAAATCTTAATTTTTAGTATTTCAAAAAGCACATTGTTATTAAACTGCATTGCATACAAATAAAGTACCTGAGAACTCAGATAGATAAGGATATGGATAAATATCTTTAAAAAGAGAAAAACAAATTTGTCTAAACATCAGGATATAGAATTTTATAATGCAATTCTTCAAGAATATATATATATGCAATTTTTCATTCAACAGAAACATTTTATTTAATTTATACATGCAACAGAAAATTACTTATGGATTCTTCATAAGGAGTTATTGTAAACCAATATATTCTGTAACACAATTTAAGGTTTTGAGAATAATACTGAGAATATATGGCAAATTGTGATGTATTATGATGACAAAAGCAAATTAAGCTTGGGTAATGAGGACATGTTGCTACTTGGATGCCATAATTATCTGATCATTGACAAAACAAATGCTATAAAATTACCTGTGAAAAACAACATTTTATCACTAATTTTAAACATTTCAAAAATATTTTTAAATTATTTAGAAGTAACACATTAACAGCATCTACCTGGGCCCTGGTATGCTTGTGGATGTCCATATTCAGTTGTTTTCCAGTTATTTGCTGGATTGACTTTTGGTGGTTCTGGTTTTTCTGGCTTTAGTCCCCAGCTATCAGCAGACTGCCCAGAAGCATCTGCATTCCAGGTTGTCCAAGGATCATTGGTAGAGTTTCCCTATATAACAGGTAAAACAGGCCATTAAAATGTTAATATGAATTACAGTAATCCCTCCTCGATCGCGGGGGTTGCGTTCCAGAACCCCCGCGATAAGACGAAAAATCAGCAAGTAGAAACCATATGTTTGTGTAGTTATTTTTATATATTTTAAGCCCTTATAAACTCTCCCACACTGTTAACATTATTACAGCCCTCTACACATGAAATAACACCCTTTTGTCAAAAGTTTAAACTGTGCTTCATTACAAGACAGAGATGATAGTTCTTTCTCACAATTAAAAGAATGCAAATAGATCTTCTTCTCTTCAGGAGCAGAGAATTTCAGAGGGAGAGAGTGCTTTCAAAGAAAAGCAAACAATCAAAAAATCAATACGTGTGCTTTTAAGTTGGCCGGCATTTTTTAGAGGAGCGTCAGTATCTTCTAAGCAAACAGCCCCTCTGCCCGTCAGGCGCAGAGAACATCAGAGAGAGAGAGCGAGATTAAAGCAACAATCAAAAAATCAATATGTGTGCTTTTAAATATGCCGAGTACCGCAATAAAGCGGCATTTTGTTAGAGGAGCGTCAGTATCTTTTAAGCAAACTGCCTCTGTGCAAACAGCCCCTCCGTCAGGCGCAGAGAATGTCAAAGAGGGTGAGAGAGAGGCAGAGACAAGCAAACAATCAAGCTCCGCGAGCGATGCATATCTTATAGCATTGAGGAGTTTTAGTTAATATGTAATACATGCTCTGATTGGGTAGCTTCTAAGCCATCCGCCAATAGCGTCCCTTGTATGAAATCAACAGGGCAAACAAACTGAGGAAGCGTGTAGCATAAATTAAAAGACCCACTGTCTGCAGAAATCTGCGAACCAGCGAAAAATCTGTGATATATATTTAGATGTGCTTACATTTAAAATCCGCGATAGAGTGAAACCGCGAAAGTCAAAGCGCGATATAGCGAGGGATTACTGTACACCAATAAGATTTGTGTTTATGACATTTTAACACTGATGTCATGTACATCTGCATCCAAGCATGCAGAGAAGAAGCATTTCAGAAACATTGTTAACAAAGCTATTTGAATATGCTCTGAAGCTTTCTGCTACTGAGAAGAAATACATAAATGTATATATATAAGTTCACTATCTAAAATTATATCATATGGATGAAATGCTCCATTTAAAATGTTAGTGTATTTGAGAATTATTCTTGTGTTTGTATGTACTCTACCCTGCAAAGGACCTGTATCATAACAAGTAGCAGTTTCAACCTTATATTTTTCCTGCCTGGATAAACAAAAGATTTATTTTTTAGAAAAGAACCAAACCTTTAAAAAACAGCTGGATATGACCATAAAAGACATTTCAATAAAAAAATGAAAATGTATTAAAAGGAGGAATCAAGATTGGTTATGGAGATCTTGATGTTTAAGCTAAAACTATGGGGCTCCTGGGTAGTCCCAATTATAGTGCAGAGGAAAATGTATTACTTCAATAAAGGACTTGAAATAATTGGAAGTTTGTATGAGAACACTACGTGAGAATGGTAGAAGCCTATAAAATGTAAGGTAATTACATAATTATTACATGAGTTATATAATCTTCGTAAAGGATAAACAATAATTTTAAGTAAGGTTAGAGTTCGCAGGAAACCAATATAACATCTCAAAAGTAAAAACAGACAGCAATGGCAACAGATGTAAAATGAAAAATTAATATCTGATTGTGAAAGTAAATCATTCAACTTACATTTCCAAAATATTGTTTATAACACGTTAATCAATCATTTGTACATACAAGACAAAACATTTACTGTCACTATACATATATGGTTAAAAAGACCCTGTCTTCCTGGATAATCTATTCAGCTTCCAACAAGTTTATGATACCCTGTACAAACAACTGGTAGCAGTTCACAATCTTAAACACCAATGCTTCCCCAGAGACTTGTGTGGGAAAACTCTGGTAAACACTAAAGGGAGTTTAAGAAGACTGCCTAATTACCTTATATGTCTAACATAAAAATAAACTGTAGGCTAGATAGTTACTAGAGTTGTTTACAAAGATGTCTAGAAATTATCAGAAATGTGCTAGATCTTCAAAAGGAAGTACACTAAGGAAAATGATTGGCTCTCCAATAAAAGAAACAAAACTTAGGGGGTTTTCATACCTAGTTCATTTCATGATTTTTTTTTTTGACTGTGGTATAATTTCCACAAAAGTTTGGTTTGTGTAAGTAGATGTCAATTTACCAACTACACTCTGGTGCAGCCCAAAACAGCCAGACCGAGACCCTTAAAAACGGATGGTATTGGTGCCATAGTTAGCAAACCCAGCAGTGATTCCTATAACTGTGTGCTCTAGTGGTCACACTATGCATTTGATGTCAGTAATAAGGGAATCTTATTCACAGCATAATGAGTTGAGGGTTAACATGAAGCATTAAAAACAAACAAAAAAAAAACAAAAACAAAAAAGAAAAGAAAGAAAAGTAAATATACACATAGGTACAAATGTAAGACTACTTGCATAAAACAACTCAAACAACTACTTGGACAATTACAGCAACCCTAGCAGTTGATTCTGGCTCACAGCCCCTTGCGCACACAATCGGACAGCAACTCACCATGTTACTTTTTTTTTTTAAAAAAGAAAGGGGTAAATTCTCTTGTAATTGAATTGATTGAAAGACATACTGAGGTGGTGAGAAACAAATAGCAATGCCTAGTTAGACTGATGTTCAAACTTTCTAACCTTGCAACATGAAAGTGATGCATGCAAGTGGAGCATCCTCTCTGTGCTCACACTACCTTTAATCATACTTGGTAAATGCTACTACAGTATTCTAAAATTAACATTATTACCAAATATTTACAAGAATTAAGTCAGTAGGCATATCAGTTGACATAAACAAATCTGAGGTTAAGTTTATATGGTGGGTACTAGAGAGTAAATATGCAACATCATACAGTCAGTCAGTCAGTCATTATCCAACCCGCTATATCCTAACACAGGGTCACAGTGGGTCTGCTGGAGCCAATCCCAGCCAGCACAGGCCACACAGCAGGAACATCATACAGTTAAATGAAATTCATCTATTGTAACAAAACTGAATACATTAATGTATATACTTCGCAGAACTTGCCCTCTGTTGTACACTCGCCCATTTCAAATGTGTCCTTTTCGTACCATGCATTGTACCTGCAGAATTTTAAAGCAGTCTTCTAGTTGTTCAATAATAGATGTTTTGCTCACAGAGTAGTGCTTGGTAAATAAAGCAAATAATTATGGATGATGTACTAGTGTGCAAATGCATCCATTTTTGACCCTCCATGATTTTTTTTTCCCCCGGGAAAAAAATGTTTCTGCCCAATTAAAGAAAAGATATGTTTGGTTCACTTTAAAGTCTGCAGTTTGAAATACTACTAAACTAACTAGAAATTGAAACAAAGTAACAACTTATACCTTGATTTGGAACAAAGAAAATGGACTGTGAAAATGCCTTTAAGGCAAGCCATCATCATAAGCAGCATGGAAAAGGCCCTATTAAGATTTTAGCAAAACAAACACATATACAGGAAGCTTGGAATTTGATGACAGAGATTACCAATACAATTGTAATTATAATTAGGAAGCACAAACACAGAAATAACACATTTAATGACTGCTGTAAGTTCTTATATCGCTCACAGTGTGAAGAATGTGAGACTCAATCCCAGAACTTTTTTTTTTTTTTTTAATACAAATACCTCAGCATGATAATCACTCTGCAGAAGAGACTGATAAACCTCTGAAGCTCACTGAAATTGTGGGGAGGGAAAGCATTTCAGTTCCTGACATCTTTCAATATATAGAACTCTATATCGGATTTAAATGGTCAACCAATTACAATGATTAAAAAAAAATATTTTTTATATTAGTGTAAGATCCAAAAAACAAATAAACATTACATTAGTTCAAGCAGTTCTGAATGTGAATAACCAGCATGCTTGTAATGAGTCATGCTGGTATTGGTTTTACCTGATCAGGGGCTGCTACCGGAGGAATCAGATTTTCTGGAGCACCTGAATGTGCTACAGAGACAACAATATCCACCTTAAGGAAGGAAAAATGTGAGGGTAATCTCTAAAGATTAACACAACATTGTAACTAAATAACTTTGAGAAATATGATTTCAAGTATGTTTATTACTATAATGTTTAATAGTAAGTATATATTACACAGACTTTTTAAAATTAATTGTCTTATGCTACATACATAGCCATATCATAGCAATAAGAGAACAAATTGCTTTATTTGAAACTAAAAGAACTAAAATATTTTTTTTTCCTTTCTTTATTAATTTTATTGCAATCCATACAAATCAATCAAGTTTTTACAAAAAGAAAAATTGAGTTAAGGACAAATTCCTTAATTCCAAATTCCTAAAATATTTTTTTTATAAATTTTCAACACATCAGCAATACATGACATATCATTAGAGACAGGTGAAGCTGGACCATATGTATTGAATTTACTTCATTCCTTTAAGGATTGTGCTGGTTTACTGTTTAGAAAACATATGTGTATTAATTCATTTATTCAAGTCTTCCTATCTGTCAACAGCAAATCTATCAGCGCTGCTGATATCAATAAATAATAAAAAGTAAAATTAGAAAAGCTGTAATTACCATATCTCTACCTCTCTTTCACCAGCTAACCACACTGAAGAACACAAAACCTTATGAGATTTTATGACCAACTTTTGATACAAGTGCAGGTAAATAAGAAAAAGAAAACTACAGATCCACACTGTGATCTAATCTACTACAGCCACACATTATGAAAAACCACTAAACAGAAATTCAGGGAGTTCTATCCTGTGGTAAGTAAGAGATTAAACCAGCTGCTGCATTACATCTCAATAAAAATGGGTTCCAGTTGTGATGGAGACCACTATATAAGTGTTTTTTGCACATTCTTTTTCTATGTGGGGTCGACTCTCTCATCCCAAAGATGTACTTGTTAAATTTTTGTTGATTCTAACAAGTGGCACCCTGACCAGTGTATGCTCCTCATCTGCTATTTATTACCTGTTCTCCACTTTTGGCTCACCTATGTACTTTTTCTTCTATGGAAGCTGTGAACCTGTATCCCAAAAAGACAACTTAAGCTTACTTGGCACAAAGAACTGCCTTATTTAAGAAATGAGAGGTGCTCAAATCAAAGCCACCTAATGCAAAAGCAATGCACTCTAGTGCTGAAACTAAGGGTTAACTGATTAATAACCCTCAACTGAATGTTATGAAAGCAAGGCAGGATCCCTGAGTGAGACATTAAAACACTCACATTATAGAAGATACCATAGATAAAGAATGAGATAAGCACCATTACTACTTTATTATTATATTTCTAAAGCTAATACAGCATATCACCTAATGGTTACGATAAAAATAAAACAAAATTTATTACACGTTGTTTCTGGTAACTGGTGTTATTCAGAAAGCCACTAAAATACATGTGCCCCAGTTGTCTGTGTGACATCATAAATATAATTTTTTTTATTTTAAAGAGTGTCTGAGCTGTGAGATTAGGGTGTCCTTGATAATGTAAAACCTTAGTAAGGATAGGGAGATACAAAGGGAGAAGGTATGTATTTGGTTTAGTAGAATGGTAGAAAGTGGATCAGGCTTCACAACCCAAATCGAGAGGGTGACATCAGGAAGGTCTAGAGAGAGATAAGCATTTTGGTTTTTTTTTTACGTTCCCATCTTCTGTTCATTCTATGGCTATGTATGCTTTATTAGTTAATACAGTTATATGAAAAAGTTTGGGAACCCCTCTTAATTCTTTGGATTTTTGTTTATCATTGGCTGAGCTTTCAAAGTACCAACTTCCTATTTAATATATGACATGCCTTATGGAAACAGTAGTATTTCAGCAGTGACATTAAGTTTATTGGATTAACAGAAAATATACAATATGCATCCTTACAAAATTAGACAGGTACACACCAACAGAGATATTATGAGTCTCCTTTTGCAAATATAACAGCCTCTAGACGCCTCCTATAGCCTTTGATGAGTACCTGGATTCTGGGTGGAGGTATCTTTGACCATTCTTCCAAACAAAATCACTCCAGTTCAGTTAAATTTAATGGCTGCCAAACAAGGACAGCCTGCTTCAAATCATCCCATAGATTTTCGATGATATTCAAGTCGGGGGACTGTGATGGCCATTCCAGAACACTGCACTTCTCCCTCTGCATGAATGCTTTTGTAGATTTCGAACTGTTTTTTGGGTCATTGTCTTGTTCGAATATCCAATCCCTGCATAACTTCAACTATGTGACTGATGCTTAAACATTATCCTGAAGAATTTGTAGATACTGGGTTGAATTCATCCGACTCTCGACTTTAACAAGAGCCCCAGTCCCTGAACTAGCCACACAGCCCCACAGCATGATGGAACCTCCATCAAATTTGACAGAAGGTAGCAAGTGTTTTTCTTGGAATGCGGTGTTCTTCTTCCGCCACGCAAAGTGCTTTTTGTTATGAGCAAATAACTCAATTTTTGTCTCATCAGTCCAAAGCACTTTGTTCCAAAATAAATCTGGCTTGTCTAAATGAGTATTTGCATACAACAAGCGACTCTGTTTGTGGCATGAGTGCAGAAAGGGCTTCTTTCTCACCACCCTGCCATTCAGAAGTTCTTTGTGCAATTTGAGCTGAATTGTAGAACGATGTACAGATACACCATCTGCAGCAAGATGTTCTTGCAGTTCTTTGGAGGTTATCTGTGGATTGTCTGTAACCATTCTCACAATCCTGCACATATGCCGCTCCTGTATTTTTCTTGGCCTGCCAGACCTGGGTTTAAAAGCAACTGAGCCTGTGGCCTTCCATTTTCTGATTAGATTCCTTACAGTTGAAACTGACAGTTTAAACCTCTGAGATAGCTTTTTGTAGCCTTCCTCTAAACCATGATACTGAACAATCTTTGTTTTCAGATCTTTTGAGAGTTGCTTTAAGGATCCCATGCTGTCACTCTTCAGAGGAGAGTCAAAGGGAAGCACAACTTGCAATTGACCACCTTAAATACCTTTTCTCATGATTGGACACCTGTCTATGAAGTTCAAGGCTTAATGAGCTGATCCAACCAATTTGGTGTTGCAAGTAATCAGTATTGATCAGTTACATGCATTCAAATCAGCAACATTACTTGAGGACCTACATTTTTGCACATCCGATTTTTCACATTTGATTTCATTTCATACAACTAAATACTGCTTCACTAAAAATCTTTGTTCGGAAAACACCCTTAGTACTCAGATCTTCCTAGGAAATAAAAGACATACCACTGTTATCATTTTTGTTGAAAGTGAGTAAATTATTAAGCAGGCTGAGAGGGGTTCCCAAACTTTTTCATATGACTGTAAATGCACTCTTTTTTGCAATATTAGCCTCTTGACAATATTCTGGGTTAGCTAATGATATGACATTACCTTTCACATCAGTTTAAAAGCTTTTGATTGAAAATTTGATTGCATGAAAACTGTAGGCACAATGGCCTTCTAGGACCAATATTGAGCACTTCTCCCCTCAAGTCTTAAGATAAAATGAAGGGAAAGTTCACTGGGCCAAGCAAGAAAAAACAAAAGGTGTTTCAAAAGATCAGAATGCATATAAAAGGATCTGTATAGGTATGAATGGTAGAGAGCTTATAATTCATGTACTTAATTTTTTTCCCCTAAAATACATGAAAAAAACCTTTAATATACAGGTGTATCAGTAATTTTACGCAGAAGAGATCAAGACATTTTGCTATTATTAAATTCTTTGCACAAAATTAAGTACACAGTACCTGATTTGAAGGAAATGCATTGCTTTCACTTGGTGTGGAAAATGCATCAAATCCTAATAAATCTACTGAAGCACTTCCAGTAGGGGCTGGACTCACAATAATCTATAAAGGAAAGACATGGAAACAGCTGTGATGAAAAACAGATATTATCAAGTATACTTGGGGTATGTCGCTGTTACTCAGCTGAAAACAACTTTACTCAAAATGAGTAGGTTTTAATGCTCTACTTACCCATTTCTAGTACAACTGACTTGTGTTTCTTGTGTGTCACATTAAGAAATACAATTTATGTAGAAAGAATGTGAATTGATTTTATTGCTTTAGTGATCAGCACCACTTAAAGAAAACATTTCTAGAGTATACTGCCATTATCCAGTTGGCTTAGGTTGGCGTTACTCAAAATGAATTGATCTTAAAAAATATATATGGAAAAATATATCAATATGCAACTACTTTAAGTTGATTCATTACAAAATGAGCATGTTTGCAGGCTTTATGCATATAGTACAACTGACATAATCTGTTTAGACATTATAATAACTAGGTTATTTATTTAAAAAGCTTTAAAAACCAAATGAACTTCTTTGATATAGAATTGCCAATCATGCTGCCACATAGCAATGTTATGGACTTGACAGCGTGCCTTTATTGAAAAACGGTATAAGGAAATGAAAAAAGAAATATAAAATATAGCTTAAACAAGAACTGGCTGCACACTGTTTTGCATGAAATTCCACATTGTATTTTACTTCCCATTCTCTCAGCTGATAAACTAATATTAACTACTGATAGAACATAGATATTGCATATATTTAATTTTGTCATAAAATATTTAGCAAAATTGCATCATTATACAGCACACATTTGAAAATAATTAGAGGAAATATTAGTCACTAACAGAAGTATTTTATACTTTGCTGGTTTGTCTTTTAGCATTGCATAGAATGCCTAGGAAATGTTTGAAATTTTAATTGTTTAATTTTTTTTTTTAACCGTTTCATATTTTGACATCCATTTGCGGCATTCTATAGATTTTCTAGGCATTCTACACAATGTTTTTAGCTTGAGTCAGTTTTGACCCACTGCATTAAGGGTAGTATTTCTGTTCACAATCTAAAAAAACATCCTAAATGTCATCTTTATGTGCAGAAATGTGAAAGCTTGTAGAAAATCCTAATATCACATTTTTGTACTACTGCTACACATTTTGAACCCTTCAATGTTTCTTGGGTGAGTTTTGATCCACTATAGACCTTACTGGGTTTTACTCTAAATTTACAGTAGTTTGTTTGCCACCTACGTACAAAACATCCTGCAAGTAGTATTTTCAGGTCAAAAATTATAAGGATTTCAGTATGGCCACCAAACTTTGCAAAAAGCAAAAAAAAAAAAAAACAAATGTCACACTTCTGTATACCTGCTACACATTTTGAACACTGCCATGTCTTTTTTGTCAATTGTGACCCAGCATTACTGACTTTTTATAGCTAGTATTGATCGCCGAAATTCCCAAAGTGTTTTTTGATGGAGGAAAAAAGTGCAAAGCATCTACACAGATAAATAGGAAACAAAAAATACATTCTCGCTGCACCCAGAGCTGCAACATCAGAGAATGTAACAAGCCAGCCCTGTGTTGCCACTTCATGGCACAGCCAATGTGTGCCCCAAGACTGAAACTCTAACAGCACAATGACCTACATTGTATTTACTTACTGCTAGTTTGTGGTCATTTGTTGTACTGTATTTTATTTTTGGTAATCATTCCATTTGTGTCATTTGTTGTTTTACTGAGGGTGGCACAGTGGCTAGTACTGCTGCCTCACTGCTCAGATCACATTTTTGGCCACAGTAATCAGTCTAGCATAGTTAGAAATCACTTCCCTAGCCCTCAGGGCCACTTAAAAGACCATTGCACCATTATACTCCACTCCTAACTAGTTCAGTTTTTTCTTCCCCATTAACAACAATGCCTTTTCTGAAGTTCAGCGAAGTTCCTGAACATTTCCATATTATTACTGAACTCACAGCAAATCTACCTCTATAAGGTTCTCTCATCATTTTTCACAGCCCATAAAAATATTTTAAATATCATCTAGTGATGTATCACTAATACTATAGGTTAAAATGCACAAACAATAAATTACTTTTAGAGTCAAAAATAACCCTTAAGGTACAGCAAAATTAAATTAAATTCCTCCCATCGAATATTCAATTCAGTTTATTATTATTTAGAATTCTTCACTGATAACAGGTTCATAGGCATTGCTCAGATTTATAAACACAAAACAGTAAAACTAGCATACCAAACCCATTCAACATTAATACTGTATAAATAATTAAATATAACTATTTCAATTTACATAAATAATGTCACACATGTGCACTTGGGAGTCAACTTCAGGGCTTATTTAATGACAATTCCACCCTAAGTCAAGGATTGGCATTGTTGCATAATGACTCTCCTCTCCTTTCTCCTGCAGGCCTGACAACTGGTGATGGAAAGACAAATGACATCACTTCTGGTTCCGGTCCCCTTAGTCTGCCTCTTCCGCTCTGCATGCCTCTTAACTGTCTCCACCACCATCTTCCTTTCAGTCTAGTTGTAGACTCGTGTCTGTGAAGGCACTTCTCAAATTACATGTTAACTTTGTGTTTGTTATTTTGTTTCAGTTATATGGGGTTTACCCAAGGGTGCCCCAAATCTTTATCTTTGTCTTTTTATTCACAATAGAAATATGTAAACTTTGTCATTTCTAACAGAGGAGAAAAACAAAAACACCAATAACCAGCTTTCTTGGTAATATTAATATTTGGGGGAGTCTTCAGCTCTTCGGTTTATCTAAGTGAAATACTGGAAAGCTTAGCCTAACTGGTTCTTTTTCGCTCTTTCAGGGATCTTTCAATCTAGTATAAAACATAGCACGATCCATGTGGTAACTGTGATATAACAACTATTTGATGGTCTGGTGTGGTACTAGACATCATTATTTCTAAAGGTTTTCAAAAACATTGATGGAATATGCAAACAACTGTACTTTGTACATATGATTTTTGAAAATGTTAGAATATTAAAAATGCTTCATGCTGCTTGCTAATAAAGGTATTATATAAAATAAAGTCCTCATGGCAGTGCAGCAGGTAGCATGGTCATGTCACAGTGCTTGAACAATGATTTAGTTCCTAGCTGGGTCTTCAGAGTAGATTTGAATCTTCTACTATTTGTGTCAGTTAAGGTCCAGCACCCAAAAATATACTCTAAGGTTGATTAGTAATTGTAAAGTAAATTTCAAATAGAAAAAATATATATAAAACAAAAAAATGACAAAGGAAATACTAATTCATTCAGCTCCACAAAAACCCTGCTGATCTGCCCCTATTAATGACAGTATATGACATATAATAACAGTAAAAAAACTGTGTAAATGTATAACAAAATCCATTATAAGCTAGAAGAAGAAATAGGCAAAAGGTTCTCAAAGTTAATTAAGGAGACAGTCAGACAGTAACAAGAAACACCTAAAATTATTTTTTCTGCAGCTGACAATTGCATTTCTGTCTTTTGTTGAATAAATGACTGCATTAAATAATTTTCACTGTGTGGCGGATGCCCGGATTATGGATGGACCGGAGGAGACAGTATTTTCAAGACCCTTTATCTACTGGATTGACAGAGGGCAGCCCCCTTGGTTTTCAGCAGGGCTACAGGTCCTGAGCATAGAGGTTCAACCCTGTGTATAGACATTTGCAGGGCCCTATTTGGCAGTACTTCCATCACAGTGCTGCCGGAAGCAGCTCACTGGGCACCAGGAGTCCTTCTGAGTGCCCTATATAAAGGGGCCTGTCACCAGGAGTCAACGACCAGAGTCGGAAGGAAGAGGACAAAGCCTGCGGAAGAGTGGAGGCGAAGGACTCGTGGAAAAAGGGATTGTGTTGTGTTCTGTGTCTTGTGTGCTGTGGGAAGCAACACTGTGTAAACAAACCGTATGCTTTGTGGCAATTGGTGTCCTGCCTGTTTGTGTTGGGGTTAGGGTAGCTGTGCGTGCCCTGGGCTTCACAACAGTTATTTGTTAAATTAAATGAAGGTCAGATATCCATTTTTTATATATATATTCTTAGTTTTCACAGCACTACCACTTCCACCAAGTTTCTCCATTCTGAACTTCCAGGTGCACAGTAAAATTTACATACTGTACAAGCAAACTATTGGTGAGTATGTAACATAGCTTCTCCTTGTACACCTGGAATATAAGCACACTGAAAGTAACTGAATAATTTCAGACACAATATATGCTGTTATAACAAAATACAAATTTAAATATAGCTTAAAATATACACTCATGATGGTATGAATTAATTATATATAAATAATATTAACTATTTACCTCCACATAGTCTTCAGGAACCAGCCCAACCTCACCCTTGTTGCTTTTAGCTTCCAACCATCCACCACCAATTTCCTAAAAGTTAAAAGAAAATTTGATTAATCTAACTTTCAGATCTGTATAATTAATATAAACATCTAAATTAAATTAAGCAATTTGATAATGTCATGTTATTGGAGTAATCCTTTCAGTTTTCTTCATAATGCTAGAAGTTACTTTGATGCAGTAGTTCCCACCCAGTGTTACACATACCCCTAAGCCATTTCACATTCTTGTTCAGTTACACTACAAACATAAATACTTATTCTTAATTAGACAAATCTGGTGCTAATGGCGGAATTGAGAAAAAGTTAAAAGGTTAAGATTACTGAATTATTTTATGCTACTATGACCTCTCTTCATTTATTGCTTTTACCCAGATAAGTGGTTTAGTGTGAAATATGACAGAATAAACATCCACCTAGTTCCAAACAAATTGTGATCTGCATGTACTATTACAGGATTATGAGGGCTAAAGTAAATGTGAAAAATAAACCCTGAATGACAAATATGTCCCACCCAGGACATACTCACACACATCCATATTCCTTCATACCATAATCACTTCATTACTTAAAAAGCCTAAGTTTATAATAAGACAGAAAAATGAAGTATAATCAAGAAAACTTGTGTCAAATGTAGCAACACTATGCAAACTTCACACACTGACAGTGGCACAGCTGGGAATCAGACCCAGATAAACAATATGCCACAGCATAGTCCCTTCAGGAAAAATGATATAGCAAAGTCAGCAAGAACACATCGACCCAAGCACTACAGTAATATTTATTTACAATGATCATGCAGTTATATTGAAATTCTCATCAGGGACAAGAGAACATAACAGAACTCTTAAAAAGTTCATGTTTTGTCCATATCCAAATTACTTCTCAAACAGAATGTTTGACATGTTCAGTGTACAGACATTAACATTCTATTTTGTCATAGTGGAGCAAGCAGTGGGTAGTGCTATCTCACAGCTCCAGGTTACTGGATAGTACTCCCAGCATTGCATGGAGTTTTTCTCCCACTTCCAAAAGACATAAAATGAGCAGTTCAAACTGGATGGATAGATGGATGAAAAAGTTCATGTATTCAGGTACAGAAAATAAAAAACCGTAGCAAAAACTACTTACAAGAATGATAAATTTAGCAATTACATGTAACAATGAAAAATATATACATACTGTACACACGGCTGAAATGATAATCATCTTAGAATCAATTTGGTCAAGTTCAAATTAAAGCACGAGTAATGACATAACTACACGGCACAATATGAAAAACAATGCTTAAAAGTATATGTAAAAATCGTACATGCATAGAAAATTTAACTTCTGGGAGAATATGTGCTGTTCTTTTTATTAAGTTTTTAAATATATGAGCAAAAAACAGCTTTTTAAAGGAAATCTCAGCATTGTTTTGAGTTTTGAGATAACAAAGCATTACAATACCTGTATTATATAATAAACAGAGTTGAGGTTTTCCTTGATAAATGCTATACTAACAAAATGAAAGTAGTCTGTTTACTCTTTTGTGACCTAAGTGGTATGAAATTGACTTTTGTGCACAAGGTGACTGCTTGCAATGGCTCATTCTGTGACTATTAGTAGTTGCTTTCCTCGTTTGTGTTTGGCTGGTTTTAAATTAAAATAAAAATGTTTACTGATAAAACTGACAAACTTGAAAGCTTAAAGTAAAGAAGTGAACGTGATTAAAATACAATCTTCAATAGCACAGCTTTGGATTGCAAAAAAATAAACTCTAGTTGTAATATATTTACTATATAAAAGTTCAAAGTAAAAATAAATTGAACATAGTCACATAAATTTAGTTTACTGTGTAAGCATGCCCTGTGATGTACTGGCATCCCATCCAGTTTCATTTCATTGTTTTGTGCCGGATGTTGCCAGGATAAGCTCCAGCTCACTTTGATGTGAAAATTGGGTTAACTGAGTTCAGAAAATGAATTGATGGGATCTGAGTACAGTTAGAAAGCAAAGTTAAAAATAAAGTTTTGGAAAGCTATCAGAAACTGAATCGTGTTAATACTATTAGTACTAATAAGTAGAACTTCAAGATACAATATATAATAAAAGAGAGACAAAACTACATCTCCCACAGCAAAATTGCAATTGATTTACTTTCCCTTATTCATTCTGTTTATCAACAACACTGCTGCTTCAGGCTATAATAAATTTTGTATAAATGAATATCAGAAGAATATTTTGGGAAAAATACAGGGACATTTGAAAGCCCAAAAATCAGACTTTGCTTCTTATTATTAGGTCTGGCTATCATGCTAAGTAGGATGATTTACACTGATTTTATATTGTAATGTCATTGCATGATAATCCAAGGAGGTATATATCTGTGCAGCTCTTTAAAATGTTTTTCCTATAATTCAGCTATATATTTTCATTTGAAACATTGTACAAACAATCATTCATTGATCTCAAGATACCTTTCCACATAGCCCGTGAAGCTGACAGCTTCAGCTGGACACACAGGAGCTTCTATAACATTTTTTCTATTCCATTTTAAGACAGCATATTGTTACAAATCAAAAGGTAGCAGGCAGAAGCATCAAAACACATCAACACACATTAATCAGTGAGATTAAAACACAAACTTTCATACATATCAAATAAGTCACTTCACTTTATACATTTAAAGTTGGTGAAAAAATGAATAATTAAACAGATGAATGTTGTTTCCTTCTTCCCCAAACCAAATGCAAACACAGCTGCTCTCAATTTTTTCCGATTGTTAATGTGTTGACTATTCTTTCTTTATAAGCCCCAGGAAATGAGTCAGACCTGCTTTTTGAATTCTCATAACTTCTGAACTAAAGTAGCCAGTAACACTGCAACCTTTTAACGCAGTTTTAAAAACATATGAACATTTTGTGGAAACTGGATAACATATGAAACTTCATTGAAATTTATTATTATGATCTATGCTTAGATTGCACATCTACAGTAAATAGTCCCCTCCAAAAGTAACTGGAACAGAAAGGCCAATTAATTTATTTTTGCTGTGCACCACATGAGATCAAAAGATGAATATGAGAAGATAGTTTAGAGTTTCAGCGTTTATTATCTGGCATTTACATCTAGATATGTTAAACAAAATAGAACATTGCACATTTTGCATCAAACCCCCCAGTTTTTCAAGTGAAAAAAGTACTGGAACATAATGTTTTCAACTATATTAAAGTAAAAAATACCTAATATTTGGTTGCATATCCCTTGCTTGTAATAACTGCATCAAGCCTATGACCCATAGACTCCCAACAGATTTCTTGTTTCTTCACTGGTTATGCCTTTTCCAGCTTTTACCACAGTATCTTTTAGTTGTCTGTTTTGCTGAGTTTCCTCCTTCAGTCTTCAGGAGGTAAAATGAATGTACGGTTGGGTTAAGATCTGGTGATTGACTTAGCCAGTCCAAAACCTTCCATTTTTCACTCAGATGATGTCCTTTCTTGAGGTGAAAGTGTGTTTTGGATCTTTATTTTGCTGTATACAAAAGTTCCTCCTGATTAGTTTGGATGCATTTTTCTGTAAAATGGCAGACAACATGCTTCTGTAGACATCTGAGTTCATTCTGCTACTAACATCATGAGCCACATCATCAATAAAAATGATTGAATCTGTTCCTGAAGCAGCCATGCAAAGCCCAAGCCATGGCACAACTTCCACCATGCTTCACAGATGAGCTTGTATGGTTAGGATCCGGAACAGACCCCTTCTTTCTCCATGCGTTGGCATTACTTTCGTAGAGGTGAATATTTGTCTTATCAGTCCATAAAACGTTGTTCCAGAACTGTTGTGGTTCATCTCTGTACTTTTTACAAATTCTAATCTAGCTTTCCACTTTTTACTGATTGAGTGGTTTGCATCTTGAAGTATAGCCTTGATATATTGTCGTTCTCCACAACAACATTTATTTATATAGCACATTTTAATACAAATTGTGTAACTCAAAGTTCTTTACAAGATGAAGAAAGAAAAAACTTGATCAGGTGGTGGTGGTGCAGATTGCCACCACAGAAAAAACGGTAAAAGCAGAAGAGAAAATTAGGGATTAGTATGGATTGTGGTGCCATGATAATTCAATGCATACATAGTTTATCAGGGTTACACTAAAATGTAGCTATGAGAAAGCCATGTAAAAATAATGGGTTTTTAACAGTTTTTTAAAATGCTCCACTGTATTAGCCTGGCGAATTTTTACCAGTTAACTATTCCAGATTTTAGGTGCAAAAAAGCAGAAGGCTGCCTCACCACTTGTTTGTTTCCCACTTGTTTGAAGTTTAGCTCTTGGAATTATAAGCAAGCACTCATTCAAAAATCTAAGATTCTGATTTGGAGTGTAAGGTGACAGGCATTCCAAAATATAGGACAGTGCAAGATTATTTAAGGCTTTGTAAACCATTAAGCGGTATTTTAAAGTCAATTCCAAATGGCACTGGTAACCAGTGTAATGACATCAACACTGGAGAGATGTGCTCAGATTTTCTTTTCCTAGTTAAGATTCTAAAAGTTGCTTTCTGTACTACTTGCGACCGATTGATGTCTTTTTTAGGTAGTCCAGAAAGGAGTGCATTATAGTAATCTAGTTGACTAAAAAAAAAAAGTGTGAACTAATTTTTCAGTATCTGGCAAGGTTATAAGGTATCCAATTTTTGCTATATTCCTTATGTGAAAAAATGCTGTCTTGGTAATCTGATTAATATGTAATTTAAAACTTTGGTCAGAGTCAATAATTACCCCTAAATTCTTTACCCCTGTCTTGACTTTTAAGCCCAAAGGATCAAGTTTATTTCTAATACTCCTTTCATCTTATTTAGTTCAAGAAGATTACTACTCATCCATTCAGAAACACAAGTGTATCCAGCAGAGGGCACTCTTTATCCCCTGGGATGTGTTTCTTGATGCAGAAAGGACTAGAAGAGAGATACTGTATATGGTACAAAAAGAGATATATAATATATTTAAGTTACTTTGAAGAGATATATAATATATTTAAGTTGCTTTAAAAGATAACATTCATTCCTAGAATGCATAATCCTGCATACAGTACATAGTCACGGCAGACAGAAGCAAAGGGACATCACAGCCAATTGAGAAAATGCTGACACACAGATGTCCCATCCAGCAGCAAGGAATTTCGTTAGCATAGTGAGACGCTTCTGATGTCGTGCTGGATCCTTGTCATTACAAACAATTGCATAACTACATACAGTGCATCCGGAAAGTATTCACAGCGCATCACTTTTTCCACATTTTGTTATGTTACAGCCGTATTCCAAAATAGATTAAATTCATTTTTTCCTCAGAATTCTACACACAACACCCCATAATGACAACATGAAAAAGTTTACTTGAGGTTTTTGCAAATTTATTAAAAATAAAAAAACTGAGAAAGCACATGTACATAAGTATTCACAGCCTTTGCTCAATACTTTGTCGATGCACCTTTGGCAGCAATTACAGCCTCAAGTCTTTTTGAATATAATGCCACAAGCTTGGCACACCTATCCTTGGCCAGTTTCGCCCATTCCTCTTTGCAGCACCTCTCAAGCTCCACAGGTTGGATGGGAAGCATCGGTGCACAGCCATTTTAAGATCTCTCCAGAGATGTTCAATTGGATTCAAGTCTGGGCTCTGGCTGGGCCACTCAAGGACATTCACTGAGTTGTCCTGAAGCCACTCCTTTGATATCTTGGCGGTGTGCTTAGGGTCGTTGTCCTGCTGAAAGATGAACCGTCGCCCCAGTCTGAGGTCAAGAGCGCTCTGGAGCAGGTTTTCATCCAGGATGTCTCTGTACATTGCTGCAGTCATCTTTCCCTTTATCCTGACTAGTCTCCCAGTTCCTGCTGCTGAAAAACATTCCCACAGAATGATGCTGCCACCACCATGCTTCACTGTAGGGATGGTATTGGCCTGGTGATGAGCGGTGCCTGGTTTCCTCCAAACGTGACGCCTGGCATTCACACCAAAACGTTCAATCTTTGTCTCGCCAGACCAGAAAATTTTGTTTCTCATGGTCTGAGAGTCCTTCAGGTGCCTTTTGGAAAACTCCAGGCGGACTGCCACGTGCCTTTTACTAAGGAGTGGCTCCCGTCTGGCCACTCAACCATACAGACCTGATTGGTGGATTGCTGCAGAGATGGTTGTCCTTCTGGAAGGTTCTCCTCTCTCCGCAGAGGACCTCTGGAGCTCTGACAGAGTACCCATCGGGTACTTGGTCACCTCCCTGACTAAGGCCCTTCTCCCCCGATTGCTCAGTTTAGATGGCCGGCCAGCTCTAGGAAGAGTCCTGGTGGTTTCGAACTTCTTCCACTTACGGATGATGGAGGCCACTGTGCTCATTGGGACCTTTAAAGCAGCAGAAATTTTTCTGTAACTTTCCCCAGATTTGTGCCTCGAGACAATCCTGTCTCAGAGGTCTACAGACAATTCCTTTGACTTCATGCTTGGTTTGTGCTCTGACATGAACTGTCAACTCTGGGACCTTATATAGACAGGTGTGTGCCTTTCCAAATCATGTCCAATCAACTGAATTTACCACAGTGGACACCAATTAAGCTGCAGAAACATCTCAAGGATGATCAGGGGAAACAGGATGCACCTGAGCTCAATTTTGAGCTTCATGGCAAAGGCTGTGAATACTTATGTACATGTGCTTTCTCAGTTTATTTATTTTTAATAAATTTGCAAAAACCTCAAGTAAACTTTTTTCACGTTGTCATTATGGGGTGTTGTGTGTAGAATTCTGAGGAAAAAATGAATTTAATCTATTTTGGAATAAGGCTGTAACATAACAAAATGTGGAAAAAGTGATGCGCTCTGAGTACTTTCCGGATGCACTGTATATAATTCATGTCAGATACCAGAAGAACTGGCTAGTTATTAATACCTTCGCATTGGTCAAGCAGACATCAGCATCTTTTAAAATAACCTGCTTGTGTTCTTCATATGTTATCTGCCTAGTCTTTCTCTCAGCTGAATTGCATGGCTTTGTGAAATAGACTTCACAAATTACATTTGGCACAAATAATCTTCTTGCTACAACAAGTAAGACATTGGGTCAGTGAACCAAGAGAGTTGCAGTCATCAGGTTATATTGATATATAGTTGTGTGTCATCAGCATAGCTGTAGTAGTTCACGTTATGCCTTGAGATAATCTGACCTAATGGAAGCCTGTAGATCCAAAAGAGCAGTGGACCCAGGATAGATCCTTGTGGAACACCATATAGAGTATCAGGTGTCTTCGAAGTATATTTACCACAACTAACAAGGAAATTCCTACCTGTTAAGTAAGCCTGTAACCAATTTAAGATAGTGCCAGAGAGGCCCATCCAGTAACTAAAGAGATTCATAAGAATATTGTGATCAATAGTATCAAATTCTGCACTCAGATCTTAGAGGATGAGAACAGATAAACAGCCTCTGTCCACATTAACGTGCAAGTCATTTAGTATTTTAACCAGTGCAGTTTTGTTGATTTGTTCTAAAACCTGACTGAAACTTGTCAAGAATAGCAAGTTTATTCATGTGATCATTTAGCTGTGTAATGACTGCCTTTTCTAGAATTTTACTTAAGAAAGGCAGGTTAGAAATAGGCCTAAAACTGTCAAAAACAGGAGTGGAGAATATTTTTCTTGAGCAGGGGTTTAACAGCAGCAATCTTAAGAACAGTCTGGAAGACCCCTGTATTTAATGATGACTTTACTATGTCAAGCGCACTATTAATTGGCACACCAGATACTTCTTTGAAAAAGCTTGTTGGTATTGGGCCAAGGACACAGGTGCAGGGTTTCAGTTGAGAAATTATTCTACATAAATCAGGTAAATCTATCTTGCTGAAAGTATTTAATTTGCTTGAAATGGAATACCGGTATTTAATAGGATCAGCTTTGTGGGAAATGTACTATATTATTTCTAATACCATTAATTTTGTGATTAAAAAATATAGCAAAAGCCACACAAGTCTCACTGGAAGTTTTTTGGAGGCATTCCATTGAGTGACCTGGGTTTAGCAATTTACATAGATAAGTAATGAGAGAAAGCAAAAAAAGAGTAATGCCAATTTTTCAATTAGGGTAAATGGGACACTGTCCTGGGCAGCACGGAGGCACAGTGGTAGCACTGCTGTCTCACAATAAGAAGACCAGAATTCTCATTCTGTAGACCTCTGCATAGAGTCTGCATTTTTTGTCTGTGTGGGTTTTCTCCAGGTGTTCCAGTTTCTCCCATAGTCAGAGGACACAAAGGTAAGGTAAATTAGCCTTATTGTCTGCGTGTGTGTGTGTTCAAACTGCGATGGACTGCTGGCCTGTCTAAGTGTTGCTCCTGCTTTGTGCCCAATGATTGCTGGGATTGTCTCTATCCTCCCCACAACCCTGCCCTGGATAAGAGAGTTATGAACATAGAAAGGATGGATGAAACACTACCCCCATTTCACAGCAGATGGTGCTCTTGTGCAAAAATTAAATAAGTAGTAAACTTGCCTTAATAACTTAAATATTTTAAAAATTTACACAGCAAGCACAGACATAATTACATTTTCCAATTTTGCATTATATGTTCAATGCAATTTCTATTCTAGAAAAATATTTTTGGAGTATGTGAAATTTTCTTGGTTCTTGGCACTGTTAGTTTGTTTCTGGTTTGCTTGTACAGCAATGCCTGCAGCATTCTTGGCATAAATCATATGGCCAAAAGTATGTGGACAGCCCTCCAAATTACGGAGTTCAGGTATTTTAGCCACACCCACTGATAACAGGTGCAAAAAATCAAGCACACAAATGTGTAATTTCTATGAATGGGTCATACTTAAGAACTCAGTGACTTTAAACATGGCACTGTCATAACTTGAAACTTCAGTGCTGCTAGATCTTTTTCAGTCAACTGTAAATGCTACTATTAGGAAGTGAAAGTATATAGGAGCAACAACAGCTTAGCCATTGGTAGACCATGCAAATTGACACTGTTAAATGTTGAAGCGCATAGCCATTACAAATCGTCTATACTCTGTTACATTACTCACAACAGAGTTCCAAACTACTTCTTGAAACAACATAACATAATAAATGTGCATTGGGAACTTCATTAAGATTCCATGGCTGAACTACTGCATACATGCCCAAGATCACTTTGCACAATGCCAAGCATTGTCTGGATGGTGTAAAGCACATCACCATTGGACTCTGGAGCAGTAAAAACATTTTTCCTAGTGTCATGAATCACACTTTGCTATCTGGAAGTCTGATGGACGAATCTGGATCTGGTGGATGCCAGGAGAATGCTAACTTCCTGACTGCACAGAGTAAAGTTTGGTGGAGGAGAGAAAATGGTGTGGGGCTGGTTTATGGGGTTTAGGCCAGGTCCCTTGGTCCCAGTAGAGAGTACTGTTAATGCTTCAGAATACAATGACATCTGAGGTAATTGTGCACTATCAAACAGTTTGGGGAAGGCTCATTTCTGTTCCACCATTGCTGTAACTCTGTGCACAAAGTCAGGTCCATAACGACAAGTTTGGTGTAGAGGAACTGAAGTGGCCTGCACAGAACCCTGAACTCAACCCTACTGAAAATCTTTGAGATGAACTGGAACTGTGATTGTGAGCCAGGTCTTTTCTTCTGATATAAGTACATGATCTGACAGATGCTCTTTTGGCTGAATGGGCACAAATTCCCATGGACACACTCTAAAGTCTTGTGGAAAGCCTTTTCAGAAGAGTAGTGGCTGTTATAGTTGCAATGGAGGGGGCAACTTCATATTAATGGCCATGGCTTTGAAAAGGGATATCCAACAAGCTCATATAGGTGTGATCTCCACAAACATTGGTCCATATAATGCACCTTTGCTCCCGTGTGCACATGAGCAGCCTGAACTTTACAGTCTACATTGGGTCCTGAAGAATAAGGCCCTTTAAAGTCACTGACTGGTTGACTTTTTTGTGATGCATGTACACCTTACTATTTTAGAGTATTGTCATCCCTATCAAAAATAACTTTAGTTATGTACAGTTCAATTTAGCATTCTTCTCACTCAACAAAAATTGCAAGTTTAGAAATATTCATTTGCATATCTATTTTCAGTATTGAGTATATGATGCTGATGTTTTGTATTAATACTATAATTTATAGGGTGTACTGTACGACAAAATAATATGCCAACAGATCTTCATTTTCTGTGTTTTTGTTTATGCCATTATTCAGCTGATATTTTATCATCACAATGACTGGTACCATAATATATTGTGAAATGCTATATATCTCACTCATTTCCAATGTGACCAATGTCCCACAGCTTATACAGTAAAACTCCAATGATCTTTTCTCTGCAAACATTTACGCTGCCACCTCTGCTTTAGACTGCTCAGTTGGGGTCAGTAGCAACATCATCTGCCCGGTCTTCTTTCCACCTCTGTGAGATGAGGCAACCACAGCCAGGATCCTGCGTGTGACTAGCAGAGACCACATACCAATGTCAATGGATTTAAGCAGAGGTGTGTGTCTTGTAAGTTCTTTTAAGTGCCCAAATCTCTCTCTTTCCCTCTTGTGTATGCATAAGCACAACCGCACTATGCGGCTCCATCCCTTCTGACGGCATCTCTCTCTCTCACCAGATCCCTGTAGCCCCACCAGAATTTTCATTCCATTAATGCAACTGTCAAAGAGGAAAGAGAGCTCAACACTGCATTATTTGCTCCCCACCAATTACATTTGTTTAAATCATGTCAACTTCTTACCTGATTAGTGATTGTGACAGTCTCTCCTTCCTTTACTGTCAGTTCATTGTTTCCAGGTTCTGCTGTAAAGTCATATAAAACTCGAGCCTGCAGAAATACAAAAAGCAAAGTAATACCAGATTATTTTCAATAAACAAAAAATAAATCTAGAGAAATGCATGTCTACAGTAATTGTAATACTAGACGGTTAGTCATGTAATCACAATGCTATCTATGCAGTGTTCAGCATTCCAACAAAGGTTTCTTATAAATAAAGTAATGCAATTGCATTAATTATTAGTTATGTTCATTGTATCAACTCATAATTGATTTAATAATGATCTCTTAATTAATGATCAATGTATTAATTAATATTTACACACTTTTTTATACTTCACTCTGCATGCTTGTGAACTATTTCAACAATACACCATACTCCTTTTTACGTATCAGTTTCAACTTCAGCTGCATTTACCATATGTGATCAGAATAGTGTAATATTTTTGAGCTTGGTTTCTAAGTGACAAAAATACAGATGGGCAAAAAATAAATACACACTGAAATTTTATTAAACACCCAAAAACAATTAGCACGATAATATCTCAGTTATTTCACTATGAATTAAGTGCATTTCATCAGAGGATTTTAAAAGTTACTTTAATTTCACTCTACACATATTTCAATTACACACCATTTTCCTGGAACATAACCGTAACATACAAGATGTTGTGGGTGTACTGAAAAATAATAACATACAGCAAAGGAAAAAATGTGCAATGATACAAGAAGAATGATGTCTGTTGAAGAATATATATCAAACAATTTGACAGCTTTAAGAATTTATAAAGTGTTGTCCTTTTGGTTAAAAACAGTTTTTAAACCTGTTGGTCTAAGCTTTAACAATTCATTAATTCATTAGCTGTTAGAATAATTTCTGCCTTTTGTGTTTAGAATCCTGTATTATGATATGGTGTGGGACTTTAGAATCGCCTTTTAGTACTGAATACAACCCACCCAATAACCCAACAACCATAATGAATGAAATGAAGAATGCACTTGTAGAAATGATTTATGTCAGTATAGAATGATGAGCACTATGAGGGACAATTAGCACTGTACATACACTGAATTTATGGGCAGGACAAGAGGTGGGGTATTCAGAAAAATGAAAGAGACAGGTTACCTGGAAGAAAATAGGCAATACTCCACTACAATCCTAGACTTTCTGCAAAGAAGGGGAGGACTAAGGATGACTAACTATCTTTATAATGAAAGAGAATGAGGCCATTGTGGGCTTGGGAGAAGGGTACAGTTACATTTTTTTTTATATATTTCTGTTTGTGTTTTCTCGATTTGCTCATGCTTCACTCTGAATAAAATATACAATTTTTGTTTAGCATACTAAAAAAAGATGAATTGACATGATGAAAACGATGATGATAATGAGGCTTAGCCTTCAAGGCAGTATTCTGGGTAAGACAATCGTTACAATATCCACTTTTGTTACACATGAATAGACAGACTTCACATCTTAAATGAGGTCTGGGTACGGTAATATTTGGCAAACCACATATGATGGGTGAGCAATTTAGCCCAGGCCAGATCAGCTTATAGCTGCTGCATGGAGTTACCAAGTGGGCACTCAATACCTACAAGGCAAATAAATGGTAGAAGTTAGTTGCTATGTAAGTATAATGCATGGATATGCAGGGTATTATCTATTCAGATTAGGCCATGCCAATAGAAACTGGTTCCTAAGACACCAAATATTATGTCACTAACAAAGAATGAACTCAAAAATCCTGGCTGGATCCTGTTCATAAGTTTAAACTAAAAATGAACAAGAGCATCAGTTTTTTTCAGTAATCACAACATTGGCATGCTACTCAATTGTACAAATAATAATAACATAACAAATATAACCATTTATTTTTAACCTAACACAGAGAAAGCAAATGAAAAATTGAAGTACAAAGGAAAACAAACAAAACAAGATTTAACCCCCATCCAAGAGAAAGAAAACAAAAAGAACAGAATAATATAAAAAATACTAGCCTAAGAGAGTTAATCACAGTCCCAGCAAGCTTACTCTAAAATAATATTAATGAATTCCTTGCCATGTTTTAAAAATGTTTTGGACAGGAGAATTACATTTTTTCTACTTTGAGATAGAAAGTCAGGTACTCATTGAGTTATGGAAGGTGAGATGGCATTCTTCCAGTTAAGCAAAATAAGTCTGCATGCAATTAGTGTGGTACTGTTTATCCCTACGTAATTTAATGCTTTCTGGGAGTACACCAAATACTGCCTTTAATGGATAAGAAGCGATTATGACTTTAAATATGTGTGAGAAGTATGTAAAGATATTTGTCCAAAATGATATTTAGTTATTGCATTCCCAAAACAAATGATCTAGTGATGCTGGAGCAGGATGGCAACCCTAGTGGGTTGGACCTTGCCCTGGTACATTTTAGAAAATTTTAAACAAAATAAATGTGATCAATGAAATACCTTAAATGGAATTATGGAATGCTTGGCACATAATAGACACCTAGAGTGTATTCTTTGTATGGCTGATTTCCACTCCGTTTCTGAAATTCTAATTGACAGGTCCCATTACCTAGGAAAGAGAATCTTGTTAACGCTTCCTTTTAGATATAGTCGGGTGGACCGTCCTAGAAGATACTTCAGTTTAAGCTGGGTTTGTCTTTCATCTCTAAAAAATTCATCAAAGAGGAGTAGAGGAAAAAGTCTTAATCACTTTTCTGCAGACTCTAGATATTTTAACAAAAGTTAAAGATATTTCTCAAAGGATAAAAAGGAAGTTAAATTCACAGCTCTCACCAACAGTGAGAATGATATCAAGAAGTAAAAGATAATTTTCAGGAACAGGAAAACCTAGTGTGAATGTGCTTCTCTTAAGAGGCATTTCATGATGGGAGTTGAGTCCAGCTCTATGAATAGAGAAGACTAGGGCAGGGGTCCTCAATCCCAGTCCTGGAGAGCCGCCGTGGCTGCAGGTTTTTGTTCTGACCTGGTTGTTTAATTAGAAAGCAATTCTTGCCAATAAAGCACTAACAAGCTATGAAATTAAATTAACTCTGCTATGTCAGGTCATTCTCATATCCTAGATTTTCTTTCCCTTTCTATCATGCAAATGATTTGAAGGCTAAAATGGACAAGTAATTCTCAGTCCTTCACTTTTTTCTCTTCATTTTTCTTCCAAGTATTTAATTAAACCCAATAGTGCAGATAAATACACACAGGTGTAAATGTAAATAAGCTAAATGGAGAAATGCTGCTCTCTCCTGTCATTTGCATGTTATTGATAATAAGGAGCAATTAAAATAGCTGTTTAAGACAAAATTAAGCAATAAGGGCTCAAAATCACTAAAGTGAAGCAGAAGTGTTACTTTAGCAATGAGTGCTTTTTATTAAGCAACTGGGTTGGAGCAAAATCCTGCAGCCACTGCAGCTCTCCAGGACCGTGATTGAGGACCCCTGGACTAGGGCTATGAGGTTGTGTGTAACGATTAGACCTGGCAATAATTATGGAAAGCACTGGACATAGTTGAGATGTAATTGTCAATGTGCCTGTTGAATGTTTTGTGTAAAATGGGTATCAATAACGAGCATTGTGGATTTTGTTTTAGTTGTAGAAAATCTGACCTATTCTACATAACAGCAAGAACACTGGAGCATCTTGTCAACAGTGGTTTGTCAATCTGCAGGAAGTTTCTAACTGTGTACCCCCAGGTATCTCATAAGACCTTATGCAACAGTATGGATTCAAGGGATGCTATTGGGTGCCATTTGTTTCCTGCAAAACTTCGACCTCTAAAACGTGTGTATATTGCTCCACCAATGGTGTCTTCTCGCCTGTTCACAATATTCAGATACAGACTAACACACAGCTTATCAGTAGATTATACTCTTTGGTGCGTAGATATTTGTAAGAGTTTTGTGGATGGAATTGATCTGCCTGACAGAATGGAACCATTCACAGTAAGGTGTAAAGCAGTAAGATCAAAACTTTCCTGTGGAAACTCCATGAGTGTTGTATTGGAGAGCAGTCAAGAAGCAAAACAGTTTAATTCTCAGGTTAACTCCTTTAACCTCAAGTTACCATTTTCTATTATGGTCATGAAAAGTGGCAAGTACCAAAAAAAAAAAATTGTTATAACCATTCAGCTTGAGTGGACATCTTAATGGCTGCATCCTAACTCACTTAATTGGGAGCTAATCGAAAAGGTGTGCAGGCTTTATGTATTATTAAAATGAGCTTATCTATTTCTGAAATAAAGTGAGTTTTTATAATACAAACACATCATTACAATTAATTTAAATGGAAAACATTTTTAAGTGTTACCTGCCCTCAAAAATTACCCACATTTATTTTCAAATAATACCAAACTATGTGGAAACTGACAAATTACATTATAATTATTTGTCATTAAAACAAACCCCAATAAGGTACTGCCCTGAATAAAATATTTAATAAACAGCTGTACCTAAACTTTATAACTCATAGTTTTGCACTTAAAGGAATGCAATTTTTTGGGCTTTTCCAACTAGTTCACAATCTATTTTGGATCCATGATGTCCAGAATAATGTGAGAAGACATGTGATCAACACGTATGACTAGGTGAACCACAGAACATAAACACACTGGCCTTATTGTAGCCTGCAGATCAGTCCCACCCCCTTCGGCAGACTACAGTCATGACAGTATCTGAACGAAGTGGCATCAACTGTGTTAATAATGAAGACTGTGATGGCACATCACCAACAAACCCGCTACTAAATCTGAAACAATATATGCTTGTGCTGCGGTGAGGTATACTGCGGAGAAGATCAGGTGTAAGCACTAGAGAGGTACATTTGAAAATCGTCTCAGATTCTTTTTATAAATAAATTTTCATAAAGTAGTTGCTCCTTAAATGGGGGAAACCTGTATTTAAATAATTGAGAAAAACATATCCCATTTGTTTTCTGGTTAAATATTGTAGTAAATAATGTTTCTAGCAAAATTTATTGGAGTAAAAGCAGCCATTTGTAAAAATATATCCATCCATCCATTGTCTAACCCGCTGAATCCGAACACAGGGTCACGGGGGTCTGCTGGAGCCAATCCCAGCCAACACAGGGCACAAGGCAGGAACCAATCCCAGGCAGGGTGCCAACCCACCACAGGACACACACAAACACACCCACACACCAAGCACACACTAGGGCCAATTTAGAATCGCCAGTCCACCTAACCTGCATGTCTTTGGATTGTAGGAGGAAACCGAGCCGGAGGAAACCCACGCAGACACGGGAGAACATGCAAACTTCACGCAGGGAGGACCCAGGAAGCGAACCCGGGTCTCCTAACTGCGAGGCAGCAGCGCTACCACTGCGCCACTGTGCCGCCTTGTAAAAATATAGTGAAATAAAAGTGAAAGTAGACAGATAATTTTATACTTGATTAAAGTAGAAGAAGTGAGGAAGGCAGGCTCTATTATAGGCATGGAGCTGGACAGTTTGACATTCGTGGCAGAGCGACGGGTGCTGAGCAGGCTCCTGTCAATCATGGAGAATCCACTTCATTACTACAGAACACCCATAATTAATAAAGTCAGAATGGCTATATATGTGGAATTTCAGATAATTACATACATTTTCTGTGTATTATTTAATAGGTAATTATATTTTTAGAATTATACTGGAGAATTAATTAAATTATCAGACAACAATATGAGCTAAGACAGTTGATTCAACTAACTACCAAAATATAAACACATCCACTGGCACACTACAAGATCCCAATAAATGTGAAATGTAGAATTCTTACAAGTTCCAAATTTGAAGATGAACTTTAAGGTTAGGCAATGTAGTCGATAGAAAATGTTATATGTGTGAACATAGCAATAATAAATAAATAACATTAATGGCAGGGTGAACAATATATGACACAATTAGAATATTATATACTGCAGTAAATCCACCTTAATAAAAGGGTACGTGTCTGTGTGTCTATCTGGTTGCTATATGTCTGTAATTGCAAAAGACGGCACATCACAAACATGTTTAGTAATACAATGCATTGCATTTTTCATTCCAAAAGATGGAGCATCATAATCATTAACGCCTGTTTTACAAATCCCATACTAAATGGCATATAACAGAGACATATGTATTGCATGGGGCACTGCAAACACTAATGTTGAGGTCTGTTGATTACTTGGATTTCAACCAGTCATTGATGGGTAGCACAGCTAGTCTGATAAATATTCATACAGTTATTTCAGCCCTATTCAAACTAGGATCACACGTTTAACTCCATTCGAGAGCTGTGGTTGAAAACGAATGTATACTAAATCTAGAATTCAGAAAATGGAGTAATCAAGGAAAATTTGAAAACAGTGTTTGCAAATATCAATGAATGCTTTATGTGCACCCCCCCCCAGACAGTGTATATCCACAACAGCTAAAAAAAACTGTAAGAGTCAATTCTTTTAAGTTATATAATAGTAAACTTACTTTAGTTTTCCTTAATTTGAATAGATTGTAGCTTTCATGTAGGTAATGAAAGATTTTGTTTACCCCTAAATTAGTTAACAATTTAATGGAATGTTCTTAATGCTCTGCTATATTTATGTATTTAGACAATAGAGTAATCTTAGATTAAAGTTAGACAGCTAGAAAGAACTTGTACTGCTAGGCAGAAATGCATTAAAGGCATTTAGTTTTCTGACCGTGGTGTACGTATGCATGTATGTCAAATGTAGGTCCTAGTGTATATAATAACAGACAGAAAAGTTAAGAAATGTAACCTAGTCACTTAAGCCTTAAATGGAACATTGCAGACAAGAATTTAGAGTGTGTGTGTGTATTATCAACTTTGTTCTTTATTTTTTGTGTTAACTGTTTGCATTGAATTTCACTAAAACGTTTAAAGCGTGCACACTTGGACTGTGGTGTTTTTTTTCTGTACAATGAATGTTATTAACTGCTGGAAATCCTTTTTAGAAGTTGTATTTTATACTATTGAAAACCCCCGATAAGTGTAACTACACAATGCATTACAATCAAAACAAAAGAAGGCTAATGTAGTTAAACTTATAAATGGGCATATGAAGCATCACCAAATATTTTTGTTTACTTAACAAGTTTACAGCATTTTGCTTGGGCACAAAAGCTTAATAATTAACAGCAAAAATAATATATTATTGCTCTACATATACTGTATGAAAATGTATACTTTATTGTATTACAGCAATATTTTAAATATTAATATTTTAAATATCTCAATTACTGGTTGACAGCCATAATCAAAACATAAGTGCTCATCTCACAAGAACACATCCAGTGTTACATTTAGATGATAGGTGCATGTGTATGATACGTAGCATAATTAAGTACTCCCAGACTTACTGTGGAGATTGATAAGATACCTGACATGCGTTTTCATGATTAAAAAAAATTAAGCTAGATGTTTTTCTTAATAGGTTTAATACATTTCACATTGTTGCCTATAGGGATATAATTTATATAACTTTATCTTCATTCAAATAAAAATTGAAAATGCATCACAATATAGTGCATAATTGAACTGCACTATTTAATATTATTTAATTTGGCCTCCTTGGCAATTCACATACCTAGTAATCACCTCTGAAAGCCCATGAAATGGAACTGCATCAACCTAACCTCATACTCAATCTGGAAAAACAAACAGCAGTGGTGTTTCTCTTTAAATTCATGCTGCCATTTGATCAGGCATCATAATAATGCTCTTCTCTCTTAAGCTGTATTAGTAAGGTCTGGCCAACATATTCTCAGTGTTGCTGTGGGGTCCCTTGTCTTGACTCAAAGTAACCATTTATCTTTCAGCTTTGGACGTTTGTAAAAGAATTTTGCTGCAAACATTGGTCAGTATTGAATGTGTTTAACAAACCTTCTTTGCAGTAGTGTTCAAATATTGCATCAGGTAGTCTGTATCTTGGTCTTTTCTGGAGCCAATTCTGAGTGATAGAGTCAGTGACTATGTGTCTACATACATCAAAATATCCTCCTCAAAACTTAAGTATCCATTTTTATTTGCAGTTCAAAGTTTGTGCCCTAAACAGGAAAAACTGCAAATTTCAAAAGTCTCATATTCAGTGCCTGGATTTTTAGAAGCCTCTAACCCAGGGGTTTAACACCCTGGAGAGGGACAAATAAACAGACTGCCATAGATTACAGCCCACCTAAAACGCATGACTTTGGACTGCTGAAGGAAACCAGAGCATTCAAAGAAAATCCAGATTATCTCAAATGTCTAATAGGTATATATGGTGTAAGCAAAGAAAGTAATAGTTTTGATAGTAATTCAATATTTGACAGGAAGCCAGTGTATTTTTTAAACAGAAGAATTACAGAAAAACTCAAAGTGAAACTGAAAATTAACATCATTTATTTAAAGTAAAGCAAGAATGTTTGATTCCATTCATCCAAACACCAGAAAGACAGCAGGCACATGCACACTTCTCAAAGTAACAGGTGCCATATCATTTCATAAGTGATGAACCCTGTATTTTGCACATTTAAATATGCAAAAGTATTTGTTAACGTGGTCTCAGTAATTAACATTAATAATTCTGTAATTAACATTAATCATTTCATCACTCATTTTATTTAGCATTTAGCCCATGAGCATTTTTCATTTTATTACAACTAGGTGGCCAGTTTATTAGAAATACTACTTGGTGCATCTGGATATACTTCTTTCAAAAGAGCAACACAGCACCACATATCAACAAGCTATAGACTCATGTTTTGCTTTTGGATTAAGTATTTTTGGCTAAAACATCAGCACAGCTGCATCCTCCTCTCTCCACCAGAATGAATAAGGAAAACATGTACATCTTCAGCCAATCTCCCTTTTTTTTAAAACACAGACAAGTAAAGACAGCTCAGCTCATACACATAATTTTAGTATTACTAGTTTTTCAGATATAACTAATTTCCATTCATTAGATCAAGATAATATATGCATCACCAATCAATAACCTTATGCATTGCTATGGAGTTTGTATTTTACATGCTTTTAATCATAGTTTGTTTTCCAAATTTCTGTTTTAAAAGGGGCTTGGGCTTGAGTAAATTTTTTACTGCTGAGGCCACCTTTAACCGATACTGAATGGAGGAAACAGCTAATTTTAGCTTTACTCTTTATGTAAGAGTGCATATCAGATTTGCTAATCTGTACTAAAAATACCAAGGCAATCTGTTGCCCCATGACCCTGAAATGATAAAATTGTACCAAAAATATGTAAAACATATGAACACACATCATAAAAAATATGTCAGGAAAAACTCTGAATGGAATGGAATGCCAGAACAACACAGACCACATTCAAGTGTTCCCATATTCACACAAAGTGTTTCACTTAAGAGCTGGTAAATAATTTAACAATCAATGGTTTGAAACCTCCCAAAGACTAATAATCAAAAAAAGGTGCATGTACTTCCACATACAGTCACATTACTGTCCAAATGCTGTGAAAACTCCAGATCACCAGTGTGTCACCATGTTATGCATTATTCCTTAGAATAAAAGTGTTTGCTGTTAGATACATAAATCGTTACCCTTTTAGAATTTAAGCTTCAAGTTGGTGGCACTAATATGGAAATGAACTGATATGTGTAATTCTAAATAAAACTTAAAAAAAAAAAATAGGACCAATAGCATTGTAAATTTTTCTCTAAACTGATGCATGTGTGTTTAAGATTTCAGTGTAGTTATCATCCATTTTAATAATAAACTATTAAAACTGTCAGTAAAACTGAAAATATTTAAATCATGAAGACACTTTAAAAACAAAGAAAGGGAAATCCCATGTGCAAACATTTCCGAAATGAAATGAATACTGCCTCAGTTTACAGGCTCTGTCTCATAAACACAGCTTCACTTTGTTTCAATGAAAGAAGCTACTTATTCAGTTTTGGAACTGGTTTTATAAAGAAGGAATACATCTGAAAAAAATTACATGACAAAAAGTTTTTGTGGTCTTAAAAAATAATTTGTTGTTTTTTTCTTCATTAAACACCATAAACTGCATAAAGATGAAATGATAAACATCTGCTGTGCCATAAAAAGCTAAAGAAATAAAAGGAAAAGCATTTTAAAAGAAAAATCATTTAATGTAACAAAATACTCCAAAGTATTTACAGTATATACGATGGCAAGAGCTGTATCATCATTAAGAGTTTCACTATATTCTGTACCCATGACAATACATTTCAGTTTAAGCCACATTTACTGCATAGTGGTGTTATATTTATTGTCTCTGTTTATTTGGTTTTCAAAAATTAGTATTGTAGTACTGTCACTTGTCTGCAGAGAACAGGCAAGCATATTTTCATTATACTATGAATGTGAATATATTACAATAAATTTGAACTTGAACTAACATTGCAGCTTCATTGCAAAGTATCAGCTATAACTGGTACTGGGTATACAAATAATTGTCCACAGTGTAAAATGTGTGTTCTACTATACTACCACCTGTTCTGCTCCCTTCATTACAACAGGAGTAAACATATTTATATCAGTAAGAATACCAACAAACAGTTTTTATTTCACTATAAGGTATAGTGGCAAGAACATGAGCAGAAAATGCTAACCACAGAATCAAGTCTGGTTAACAAAGACCATTTAAAATAGAACTCAGGGTGACTGGCACAAAAACCCACTGGTCCAATGGGTTGAAGTAATGCTTCTCCATAAAGATGCACATTAAGGCATAATAAAAATTGCCTTCCATGTCTTTAGTACAGTATATAGGTAGTAGTTTACTAGTATAGTTAATTAATTTGTTTGATTACATACCCATATGGTTTTTGTGCGTGGATTGTATCACTTTAAAGGTGTAGTAGAGGCTGAGCATGTGAATCTGAAGGCCTTAAACTAAACTAAACTCATGTGTGAAATGTTCATAGTGTGAATCAATCAGGTTGTGAGATTCCAGTCAGTGCATTTATTTGGTGACTTTCTTTGTGAGCATAATGATTTAAAAGTAATCTCTAAAGGAAAGAAAGACAGACACTAATTGGCAAAATAAGCTTAATGAAAGCATGAGGTGCCTCACTAAACATTGTGTATTATTGTAAACAACATAACAATGGAAACAAAACTAAATAAAGTATAACTTTTACCATTTTTATATACTGAACAAAAGAGCAAATTTCGCAGAGGAAGTTCTTTGGACTTAAAAATAAAAAATAAATAGAAGTGAATGGGTGCGGCCATGTCCTATATATTATTACCATTATAATGTCACCGCATAGCAACATGAGAATGTTGCTTGTGTTTTATGGTGGCAATGCAATGCATTTGGAAATAAATCAGATGTCATAAAAAACTGAATAAACAAGATAAGGGGAAAAATTCAAAAAACATAAACATAATAACAAAATCATGACATTTGGAAAAAAGAAAAAAACAGACAACAATAAACACAAATAAAATGTTTCATATATTCACATATATTTTATGTTAACAATCATATTACTTAGGAAACTAAACATTTTTATGATTGAAAGCTTTACCTTAAGTGCCAAATCTTTTTTTTTTTATACTTTCTTTGGTATGCTACAGAAGACAATCCAAATCATGTTAATATAAGTGATGTTCAACCAACATTGTCAGTCATCAGTCATCATCCAACCCGCTATATTCTAACACAGGGTCACGGGGGGTCTGCTGGAGCCAATCCCAGCCAACACAAGGCGCAAGGCAGGAACAAACCCGCCGCAGGGCACACACACACACACATCCACACACCAAGCAAACACTAGGGACAATTTAGGATCGCCAATGCACCTAACCTGTATGTCTTTGGACTGTGGGAAATGCACACAGACACGGGGAGAACATGCAAACTCCAAGCAGGGAGGAGCCGGGAAGCGAACCCAGGTCTCCTTACTGCGAGGCAGCAGCGCTACCACTGCGCCACCGTGCCGCCCACCAACATTGTTCAAATTAAAAATTTCAGGAAATCATGACTTTTTCATCCATCCATCCATTTTCAAAACCAGCTTATCCTGAGCAGGGTCACAGGGAAGCTGAAACCTGTCCCAGGTGCAAGGCAGGAACAATTTGTGCACAGGGTGCCAGTCCACAGTAATATCTAATTACTTTAGTACACAAACACAAACAACATACTTTGTAAATATTATTAAGATTTTTAAATATTAAAACTAATACAACAATCACATGATAAATACGGGAATGATAACAAACTCAGCGTTAAAAGAAAAAAAAAGTACATACTAGTGTATAAGAGAATTCTAGAAAAATATATCTTCTATCTTCAGAACCAAGTTTATAAAGCCTAATTTTGGACATTTATTTCAGATATTATAAGTTATTTAAAACTATGTGATGCACTTTTTAAAATAAAATATAAGAATGACTGAGATATTTGTAAAAGAGGTCTTAGTAATTTAAGTGTGTGTATAAACTAATAATTGGAAACAATTAGGTTAAACACTAACTGATTAAAAAAATGATGTCCGTGACATGGGGAATTTAACCATGTATGAATGAATATTGGAGTATGAATGACAGATTAATGCACTGTAATGGCATGACATCTTACAGTGTATCTTGAGCTGCTTCACATGCAAGTGTAACAAGTGACAGGTTGATAAACTATAATAATGTTCTAAAATAATCATTAGAGGGAAACTCTTTTAAAGACAAGTACAATTTAAATTACTCTTAATTTTTTAACATTCAGAAATAATCAAGAGCAAAGGGAAGATGTAACTTCCAAAGAGAGCAGGCACTTTTCTCAGTCTTCTTTTTATAGCTGTGTTGTTCATCCACTTTTGGAGAATTATCTTAGTAATTTAAGATTTTCAATAAGGGAAAAAGTCTGTCTGGTAATATTTGTCAGTGTATAAAACCTTCTGAATATAATGCAACTTTTCTTATTTACACTCAATTTTCAGAAAAATTCTAGAGCAGATTGTTTTATTATACTTGCATGTAGGTATACTTCTCTAGAACTAACAAAATGACTGAAATGTAAAGATGCCGAATGAAACATCATTAATATAAAAATAATATTTTCCTCTGAATTTTTGTACTAAACTAATACTGCATATTCATCAGCAACACATGGTATGTTTACAATTCTTTATATTCAAAAATGTGTTTATTTAGAATACTTAAGATTTACGTAAGATTTGAGGTTGCCTTTATACTGAGTATCATAAAGTACTATTTATGAACAAACTAGCAAAATACCCGCGCTTCGAAGCGGCGAAGTACTGCCTTAAAATTTTTATTAAGAAGAAGAGTAAACCTTTGTAAACTGAGGGAAAATATACCAATAATTATTTGTTAAGGATCTCTTTGTATACCACATTGTCATTTCGGCCCTCCGGTTGTAATATGACCAAGCTGTACGCTGAGCTTACTCTTGAGCATGTAACGTACAGTTGGCCATGTGAACAGTAATCTTGTTTCAAATCTCACAGCTTGGATTGCTGCTGTCATAATTGGTTTGAGTTTCATAGTTTGTTTCAATTACGACAGTATTTGCAGGATTTGTTGTATTGAAGTGACATTTGGCATCTGTCAAGCGTTGTAAGTACACAACCGGTTTCATCGATAACTTCACATCCAACTTTTGAGAGTTTAAACATTCATAAACATCAAAGTGTCCACTACTGAAATCGTCACCTGTGAATCTAAGATGTTTAAGAGGCATTGGCGGTTTCGAAAGGTGTAAAATATTTGGCCATTTCGGTACACTTGAAAGCGACAACCGAACAATTCAGCGGCAGCCATCAACTCACATGAAGAACCATAGGTGAAGGGCTTAAGCATTTCACTCTTCTAGTGCTCCTGTGTAGTATAATTATCTCCTGTACCGTCATCAGTCCACACCTTGAACCTGTCCCAGTCATTCAATACATAAGACAGAATGTTCCTCCGGATATCAAGAGTGAGCCTGATATGGCCGTGCAATATGTAACAAAGAGAATGGAAAAGGTAGGTGCCATCTCCGGACATGGAATCCACTTGGTAAGTGACAGTTCTTTGCTCGATAGTGATCATCTCGATAGACATGGTAATGGGGTTTGAATGATAAAGGAAATGGGTACTCGAGCAATGTAAAGTAAGTCTAAAATACCTACACAATAACTATAATTGTAATAAACAAACAATAAAACAGCTGAGAAGCCGTGGATTAAACAAAAAGGCTGTAGTTATCAGTAGGGAGACGTGAATCCCATGGCGAAGCAAGGAAGGGAATGTAGAGACCGGAGCGACGGACGGTCTTATATAGGCAGGACCCAATGCCACCTCACATGGTGACCGAGGTGCAGGCTATGGACGTATATATGTACATAAGTAGGATTCAGTTAGCGTTGGGAACCCGTGTACCAAATTTCTTGAAGATGGGCCCATAAGTAACAAAGACTGTTGAAAAGTTCAATATGGCGGCCGACAGTGGCATCATACCACCAAAATAAGTACATACATTGGTTTCGGTTAGTGTAGGGAGGCCGCCTACCAAATTTCGAGAAGATGGGGCCATAAATAAGAAAGTTCAACATGGCGGACGTTGTTGACCGTTATGATCGTTACGCGTAGAATTTCGAAATGAAACCTGCTTAACTGTTGTAAGTAAGCTGTAAGGAATGAGCCTGCCAAATTTCAGCTTTCTACCTATACGGGAAGTTGGAGAATTAGTGACGTTGGAAAGTTCAATATGGCGGCCGACAGTGGTGTCATACCAACAAAATAAGTACGGACATTGGTTTCCGTTAAAAGTTCAATATGGCGGCCGACAGTGGCGTCATACCATCGAAATAAGTAAGTACATCGGTTTCGGTTAGCGCAGGGAAGCCGCCTACCAAATTTCGTGAAGATGGGGCCATAAATAAGAAAGTTCAACATGGCGGACATTGTCGACCGTTATGACCGTTACATGTAGAATTTCGAAATGAAACCTGCTTAACTTTTGTAAGTATGCTGTAAGGAATAAGCCTGCCAAATTTCAGCTTTCTACCTACATGGGAAGTTGGAGAATTAGTGATGACTCAGTCAGTCAGTCAGTCAGTGAGGGCTTTGCCTTTTATTATTATAGATGAATGGACCAAGCATTACATGCATTCATATGATGAAAGATGGTTAATCTTGCTGATGACGATTTATGAATGGGGTAATTTATGTAGGTAGGCTGCCTACTGTTAGCTAAAACACTATACCTGCAATCCCAGTGAGAAACTCATATGAGTGGTTCACAGTGTGGTTTGTGTGGTCCACAAGCATGATTCAGGTGCAAGCTAACAGTGATCATATCAGAGTAAAGGGACTTTTAAAATTGCAATGAAGCATACCTTCCAACTTTCTTGCAGATAGTCAGTAACTGTAGTGTTTTAATCTTTTCCACATGCCTATACATGGCAAAAATATTCACAATGAGCCAACAGGACTAATGAAAATGAAAAAAGCCTTTAAGTAAACAGTACACTGTTAAAATACTAGTAGTATAAATTCATACCATGCCATACACTACGAGTAACAGCAGTCTACATACGCATGCATGCATGCACGTATGGTGAGCAATTTACTATACCAGGGGTCCTCAAGCTCAGTAACAGAGGCTCACAGTACCTGCAGATTTTTGTTTCAACACAATTAGTGCTTCTGAAGCAATCATGCACCATTATTGTGTTTCATTCTAGCTACCTTGCTTTTAACATTCCTGACTCGTAATTACTTCTTTCAGTCTTATACAGCTGCTTTCGTTGTGCTTAATTGATTCTTGTCTTCCAGCTTCCAATTAACAATGAGAAGCAAATGACAAAGGAACAAATGGTCGTCTTTCTAACACATTGTTTCTCAAGTTCATTCCTGGTTGTCTACTGCAGCTGCAGGTTTTTCCATAATTAATTTCTGCCCCTAATTAGACTCTGACCTTAATTATGTGAGCAGTTATATCCAAGTTTCTATGTTTGGGTATCAATTCACAAATAACAAAATTGCTACATTTTAAGTGGAATTTAGAAAGTATTTATGTGGTTTGCTTCGGAATTATCAGTGCTTATTATTTTGTTTTTTAGATATTCATCATTATCATCACCACAATTTTCATTCTGATTTACCTGGTGTTTTTTTCTCTGAGGTTCTACTTTTTATTGCGCACGCTAGCTTCTTGTCATTGTTATTTTACAATTAAAGGTGCAAACTTTACAGTGTATAAAAATATGGGAAAAAATACAAAGATTTCTAAATTTCCTATAAATGTTCATCTTGCACTTTGGACTTTCTGAATACAGAATAATAGAAGGATAAAGGACCCTAAAATGAAACGATTAGCTCACTTAGAGGTAAAACAAGTCACTAATAGTAAAAATAGTTGAAACAAAAACCTGCAGGCACAGTGGTTCCTCAGGATTGACTAACGAAAATCTGGTCTACCTTTGCCCCACTTAAAATTCTGTGTGCTCATTGTAAAGTATTTGGATTAAAAAAATATTTGGAAGGGAATGGAAGAGGAAAAACACTGAAGGGTTAAACACTACTAGGCTGCCTGATATTAAAATGTACTATCATCGTGGCCAAGTGGGCTTTCAAACACCTTCCTTTTTATCAATACATATCAGTTTAAATACATAGGGGTAAACATCACAAGTAAACATAAAGCTATTTTTCAACAACATTTTGCTGTCTGCATGGAAAAACCTTATCAAGACAGCTGGTCTACCCTCCATCTCACTTTAGCAGGTAGAATTAACACTGTCAAGATGAATATCCTTCCTAAACTTCTTTTGCTATTTCAAAGCATCGCCATATACATTAACAAATCATTTTTAAGAAATTAGATTTAATCATAACCTCATTTATTTGGAACTCAAAACAACCACATTTCCAAAGGGCGACCCTACAATGACCTAAGGCAGAAGGTGGCATGGCTCTACCTAACTTTCAATTTCATTGCTGGGTGGCAAATACTGTATAAAAGCTATAAAAACCTGGACATTGACACAAATAGATGAACATACACAGGCTTGTTCTACAACAGAAATTAAATCTTGCAGTATTTCTTTGTATTCCTTGCTTTGTGCCCCAGCATATAGAAGTTATCATCAATATACTAACAAACCAATTGTCCTTCACTCATTCAGAATCTGGAACCCACGTAGGAAGTACTTCAATACAGAGATGCTTTTATCTGTGGCATTTCTACACGATAACCACCTTTTTCCACCTTCTCAAATATACACAATTTTTAACGTTTGGAAAACCAACGGCATTAAATCACTTAGAGATTTGTACATATATAATGCCTTTGCATGCTATAAACAAATACACTCCAAATTTAGCTTCCAATCAACACAATTTTTCCACTATTTCCAAATTAGAAACTTTGCTAAACAAAATCTGCCCAATTTTCCTCCCCTTCCACCTATTTTTTTCCAGAAGAAATATTGATCAGTCTTGACGACTCAGGTAGCATTTCTATAATATACAAAAACATTTTAAGGTCCGTTCCTTTTAAAAATCCTAGAGTACAGTGGGAAATGGATCTGTTACTCAACATTTCAGAAAAGGAGTGTAAGGCAGCCATGTACAAAATTCATTTTAGCTCCATATGTGCAAAGCATACAATTATTCAACTTAAAATCTTTTATTGATCACATCTATCTCGTTTAAAATTGTCCGAAATGTTTCAAAGGCAAAACCTGCAAATGTTACAATCAAGCTCATTGGGCCATATGTTTTAGCCATGCACCAAATTAACATAATTCTGGGCCAAAATCTATAAATTCCTATAAGACAGCTTTGGTGTCATAATCACTCCTAATCCATTCACAGCTGTGTTTGGTGTACTCCCAGATAGGCTTAAAGGGGAGAAGGACAACCAAACTGTAATTGCCTTTACTTCACAAATAGCTCTGGAAGAATCCTAGCCCACCTCTTTTAAGTCAGTAGGTAACTGATGTTATATACTATTTGAAACTGGAAAAATCTAATTTTCACTTAGAGGATCTGTTTAAAACTGTTTAAAAACCTTGCATATACAATATAAAAGCTTTTAAATTGGGGAAAAGGATTCTCTGCCTTCTTTTCTACTCTGGCTGTTGGCCGTCCTCTCTTTCTCATGGGTGGGGGTTGAATTGAATTTACTTTTGTTAAGTTTGACTAGTTTGTATGGCATGTTAATTGCTTTTAATAAATTAAAAAAAAAAGTTAACCAAGTAACTGCCGTGACATGTCCCATAATGATAAACATAACGATTAACTGACAATATTTTGGTGCATTCACACAAAGTAAGAAAACTACCTACTGTCATCACCTCATTTATCTCTCTGGATGAAACAAGTCTGCACTTAATAGACTGATTTAGTTGAAACTCTTTCTCTTCAATACAGTTCAACTTTCATTGAGATATCTTGATGTGAGTATACTGTATGCATTTTTGAAAAATGAAATACTTTCATGTAAATGCATTGTTGAGTTTACAAAAACACCTGTCTTAAAATTGAGAAATAGACACACACACAGAATGGACTCTGAAATTGGCAGGACTTCCTTCTGGAACAATGCCTACATGCAGTGGAACATTGCATCAGCGTCCCTGATTGGTCAGGAAAACTGTCCCAACATATAAAATTAACAGAAGTCCAGGAGGGGTCTTCTTTTGACTGGCTGCCATGTGGAGTAAGGTTAACAGAATGAGCTTGGTGTTATCCTTAGTAAGCATTTCTTGTATTTATTTATATACAGAGTTTCCACTTATTTTTATTTAATTGTGCCTGTGATATTTTTTCACTTTTTTCTTTTAATAAGAATTTGAATTCTTTTATCTGTCCTCTTGATTTTTTGTTTTGTAAAGAAGGATAAGAAAGAAGAGCTGTCTGTTCTTTTATGCTTTTAACACATTTTGACTTGAGTCACTATCCGTATTATTAATAATTAACTATCACTAAGTTTTGTTTATCGTTGTAAATATAGCTTGTGTCATTCATTGCAGAAGGACTGTGTTTGATTGGTTTTTGAACATTTCTTCTAAAGTCTGTGCCATTATTCCTCCACTGGTCTTTTCAGATGTTACAGATTCCTGGAGTTTCAATGTGTGTAAAGATGTCAGTACACAGAGAAAAACAAACACAGGTAAGTAACTGCTAGTACATGAATACTGTAACAGCTTTAAGAATGACTGACACTGCATTTGCCTTACCCTACCCCTGTCCAATTTTGCAGGCTGTGGCAAAGTGTAATTGAAATACTAAGAAGATGATCAAGTGTCCCAGAGATGTTCTTAAAAACCATGAAAAGTAATAAGCTCAAATTTTGATAAAGCAGTTATTCATAATTTGTGAAATGTCTGTGCTTATTTTGCTTGAAAAATAAATTCTTTTAAAAATTAACATGTTTCTAGACTTTTACCCTCCAGATGTCCAACAGTGCATCCATCACTCAGTGAATTAAATATATCTAAAATGTATTTGTGTGTATATATATATATATATATATACTGTAATAATATCACAATTATTGTCTAAGCATGCAATATTCATAATTAATAATAACCCAACTATTATTAATACTAAAATCCAAAGGAAAACATATTGTGATATAAAGTGTAGCATTCATGTTTTTTGTATACCCATCCATCCATCCATCCATTTTCTAACCCGCCCATTCATAGTAAATATTTTTGTCATTAAGATATTTTTGGACTGTCATTTTGAATGGTGTCTTTATCACACACAGTAATAAAATATGCCAACCTAGATGCACATTATTTTATAATTTGTCAAACCTAACAATAAGCAAGGTTTATACAGCAGTAAATAGAAGACTACAAACCCCATCACAAGGTAACTTGTGGCCTAATGTAGTATTTGTTAAGCCAAAAAAGCAAAATAACAAACAATGCAATAAAAAAACTAACATGATTATTGAAAAAATATCAAAATACTGAATATTCTTAAGTTCTTAAGCACAAGATATCTGGAGAAGCAGCTTTTCGACACAATACAACAAAAGTACAGAATTGCACTCCTAAAAATATTTGTGAAGCAGGGTCTTTGATATTTTTAAACAACAGCTCCAAACATATTTGCTTACTTTTGCTTTTACTTGACTTTCTTGTTTAAATACTGTTTTCTTGTGCTTTGCATTGTTTTTTTCTAATATCTTTTTATTTTACTTTCTGTTTAAGTTTGTTTAGAATTTTCAATTTTAATTGTTAAATTATAATTTTTTATGAGCTGTGGTATTGTATGAGAAATGCGGGAGTGGCAGAGAAGTATGTTAGAGTTGTACAGGATATGTATGAGGAAAGTGTGACAGTGGTGAGGTCTGCGGTAGGAGCGATGGATGCATTCAACGTGGAGGTGGGATTACATCAGGGATCAGCTCTGAGCCCTTTCTTATTTGCAATTGTGATGGACAGGTTGACAGATGAGATTAGACAGGAGTTCCCGTGGACTATGATATTTGCTGATGACATTGTGATCTGTAGCGATAGTAGGGAGCAGGTTGAGGAATGCTCTAGAGAGGAGAGGAATGAAGGTCAGTAGGAACAAGACAGAATACGTAAATGAGAGGGAGGTCTGTGGAATGGTGAGGATGCAGGGAGTAGAGTTGGTGAAGATGGATGAGTTTAAATACTTGGGATCAACAGTACAGAGTAATGGGGATTGTGGAAGAGAGGTGAAGAAGAGAGTGCTGGCAGGGTGGACTGGGTGGAGAAGAGTGTCAGGAGTAATTTGTGACAGACAGGTATCAGCATGAGTGAAATGGAAGGTCTACAGGACGGTAGTGAGACCAGCTATGTTATATGGGTTGGAGACGGAGGCACTGACCAGAAAGCAGGAGACAGAGCTGGAGGTAGCAGAGTTAAGCTTTGCACTGGGTGTGACGAGGATGGATAGGATTAGAAATGAGTACATTAGAGGGTCAGCTCAAGTTGGAAGGTTGGGAGACAAAGTCAGAGAGGCGAGATTGCACTGGTTTGGACATGTGCAGAGGAGAGATGCTAGGTATATTGGGAGAAGGATGCTAAGGATAGAGCTGCCAGGGAAGAGGAAAAGAGGAAGGCCTAAGCGAAGGTTTATGGATGTGGTGAGAGAGGACATGCAGGTGATGGGTGTAACAGAACAAAATGCAGAGGACAAAAAGATATGGAAGAAGATGATCCGCTGTGGCAACCCCTAAAAGGAGCAGCCGAAAAAGAAGAAGATTAAGCACACTCAGCAGCAAGCTATATGAAAGGTGCTAAATAAAAACATTTTTTATTTATTGTAACTATACTGTAAAAAGTCTCCAGTATACCAGTTGTCACACCGGCACACAATGTGTACTAAGACACAAAACACCTTGTTTGCACACCAGGCACACGTATCAATGTCCTCATTCCCAAAGGCAGTACTTAATAAGTAGTTTATAAATATCACTGAAATAATCTCCAATCCACAATTGTTATTTTAGAGTAAAAGACGGAAACAGTCTTCCTACATGTCAAAGTTTTTACTCTGAAATCAACAATGCCACCTTTCTAAGAAGTACAGGGTGGGCCATTTATATGGATACACCTTAATAAAATGGGAATGGTTGGTGATATTAACTTCCTCTTTGTGGCACATTAGTATATGTGAGGGGGGAAACTTTTTAAGATGGGTGGTGACCATGGTGGCCATTTGGAAGTCGGCCATTTTGGATCCAACTTTTGTTTTTTCAATAGGAAGAGGGTTATGTGACACATCAAACTTATTGGGAATTTCACAAGAAAAACAATGGTGTGCTTGATTTTAACGTAACTTTATTCTTTCATGAGTTATTTACAAGTTTCTCTTTGTTTACAGCCATTGACATGTCACAGAGGCTAACACTTGAGGAGCGGATAGAAATTGTGTTGATGTCTGGTGAACGCAGTAACCGGGTCATTGCAGCAGATTTCAATGCAAGACACCTGAGACCACCCATCTCCCATGTTACAGTTAGCAAACCGCTTGCTAAGTTTCGTGAAACTGGTTCAGTGTTGGATTTGCCAAAATGTGGACGCATGAAAACTGTCACTAATGAAGAAACATCAGTGGCTGTCCTAGCTTCATTTAGCAAGAGCCCACAGCGTAGCATTCGCCACATGTCACTGGAGAGTGGCATTAGTCGAACATCCCTTCGGCGGATATTAGCTACTCACAAATAGCACCCTTTCAAACTCCAGCTACTGCAGCATCTCAACGAGGATGACCCAGATCGGCGCACTGAATTTGCAGAATGGGCAAAAAAAAAATTGGAACAGGACCCTCAGTTTACGCAGAAGATTTTGTTCAGTGATGAGGCAAACTTTTATGTGAATGGTGAAGTTAACAAACAAAACCACCGCTATTGGTCTGACACTAACCCACATTGGATAGATCCTCCAAGACTGTTGGAACAAAAAAAATGATGGTATGGTGTGGTATATGGGGTACAAAGAGAGTGGGGCCATTCTTCATCAATGGAAACCTCAAGGCCACTGGATATGCAAAATTGCTACATGATGATGTGTTTCCCTCTTTATGCACTGAAGCCGGCACGTTCCCTGAGTTTTTCCAGCAAGATGGTGCACCACCACATTATGGGTGTCAGGTCCGAGCATTCCTAGATAAACAGTTTCCTGGAAAGTGGATTGGTCATCGTGGGCCAGTTGAATGGCCCCCAAGGTCTCCCGATCTGACCCCCTTAGACTTTTATCTTTGGGGTCATCTGAAGGTAATTGTCTATGCTGTGAAGATACGAGATGTGCAGCACCTGAAACTACGGATACTGAAAGCCTGTGCTAGCATTTCTCCTGCAGTGTTGCTATCAGTGTGTGAAGAGTGGGAGAAGAGGGTTACATTGACAATCCAACACAATGGGCAGCACATTGAACACATTTTATAAGTGGTCAGAAACTTGTAAATAACTCATGAAAGTTAAACGTTAAAACCAAGCACACCATTGTTTTTCTTGTGAAATTCCCAATAAGTTTGATGTGTCACTTGATCCTCTTCCTATTGAAAAAACAAAAGTTGGATCCAAAATTGCCGACTTCCAAATGGCCACCATGGTCACCACCCATCTTGAAAAGTTTCCCCCCTCACATATACTAATGTGCCACAAACAGGAAGTTAATATCACCAACCATTTACATTTTATTAAGGTGTATCCATAACAATGGCCCACCCTGTACATGAACAGAAAATATATGGCAACTGTGTTTTAACTGCATCTTTCTGGCCAAAAATGTCACACATATCTTTACCCTTTCTTCTTAAACTAGTGCTAGAACCCACACTTTTTATAGCACAAATTCTTCTTTTTTATTTATTGAAACAGCATTCCTCTGAACTGCTACTTTCACATCTATACATTTTTACAGTGTTTAAAATTGTCCTGTTCATTTTAAGGAGGACAGTTAATGGAGTTCATTGGACTCTACAGAAGATAGCCTGCTACATTTCAGACTTTTCCCTAGCTTGACCCAACCATTAAACCATGAAAGACAATTTTAACGTTTACACTTTTATCAATATCTGCAAGTAAAAGTTCTCATCTTTCCAATTGCACTGACTTGCCAGGTCCGGAGATATAACACTAGAATTACCAGAGCCTACGAAAAAACTTGTAAATCCGTCCCACCTTAAATCGCTTCTTAAAATCGTTCACAGCTCTCCACCACTATCTTTTGTCATCTAAATGTGCTGATAAAATCAGGCTGCAAGCAGCCGGCTATTCCATCCCCCCACCGACTTAGAACGTGCACAAACTTCTCCCATCTCATGCCTTGATTGATTTTCTGGGAGTGAAGTGGAGTTTTAGAGTGGAAATAATAGATCCTTATTTGGAACATACGCATTTCATGTCTATTCCGTTTCTACAGTAATCTGTGTAAACACATTTTTAAAACAGAAACGTTTTTCATATTTTAGTAGTAAATGACAAAATGTAGACAAACTATATAATGTATGAACCCTAAAGTCCAAATATCAAAGAAATACTTTCACAAAATATAGAAGGGAGATGAGTTTACCTCGGTTATAGCGCGTCTATGTGAAAACAGCAGTATCAGATGCGGGGGTGGGGTGTGTTTGGGCTCGTGAACACGGCTGAGATAATAAAACTGACTAAAAGAAAAAAAAAAAAACCAAAGCTAACCTTTACAAGTATCATAAATTACACCGGCTGTTACAGACTGAAATCAAATGTATGTTTTTATTCTAAAATAGTAAGACTAAGAGCATTTTACTTCTCAAAAAGGAGTGATGCAGGATCGAACTCGCAACCTTTTATTTCTCAGTCAGCAGTTGATTCTATTGCGTCACGGAGGCAGTCATAATAAACGGGTGTCAATGTCGCATGTTAAGGCGGCATTTTGTATCTGCAGTTATATTTTTGAATAAAAGCTCAATTGTTATGTCAGATTTGTACCTTTTGTGAAAGTATTATACACATTATATAGTTTATGTCTACATTTTGTCATTTACTACTAGAATATGAAAAACGTTTCTGTTTTAAAAATGTGTTTACACAGATTACTGTAGAAACGGAACAGACATGAAATGCATGTGTTCCAAACAACGATCTATTATTTCCACTCTAAAACTCCACTTCACTCCCAGAAAATCAATCAAGGCATGAGCTGGGAAAAGTTTGTGTACGTTCTAAGTCGGTGGGGGGATGGAATAGCCAGCTGCTTGCAGCCTGATTTTATAAGCACATTTAGATGACAAAGACGCTGGTGGAGAGCTGTGAACAATTTTAAGACGCGATTTAAGGTGGGACGGATTTACAAGTTTTTTCGTAGGCTCTGGTAATTCTAGTGTTAACAAGTATTATTGCGAAGAGTACCACAAAATTAAAGATGAGAGATCCAATTAAAAAAGGAAACTCTTATGCAAATGGTGCAAGTTTGATTTAAACCTTTGATTTTAAAAACACATGTATCAATTTAGAATAACTGGGTTAGAGTATGTTATAAAGCTATGTTATACCTGGACTAATCAATGCTGAATAGTTTGAATGGATACTAATCAGGAAATGAATAAAGCACAGATTAATTCTTGGTCTACTCAATTTCATATCCATGTGTACCTAGATCTACATATATTTTTTAGTGATTAGTTTATTGCTTTACCTTCTTTCTACCCAAAAACTAATAGTTAGCAAGCAGAGTAGTGCAAAGTTATAACAACACTTTCACTCACCCAGTGAACCAACAGACAGCGTGCCACTTTTGTCACACGCATATTCATACAAATACATGTACACATTTTCAACCAGAGTAGAGTTATAATGTAACCTATGGGCAATGTCTTTGGAATCACAAAATAATTTATTTATAGAGCACATTTAAAACAACATCAGTAATGCTGCAGCCAAAGTGCTTTACATTAAAACAAACAAAGAACATAAATAAAATTATATTAGAAAATGCTTTTCATTATGTCTGTCTTATTCAGCTTTGACCACTCCCCTCCACAGTGAAATTCTACACGTAATGGTCATAACTGGAAGCAGTTTTTCTCCATTTACTGTAATGGAGATGAGCTTCAACGCCGTGGGGGCGGAGTTTCGTGTGACATCATCACGCCTCCCACGTAATCACGCAGTACATAGAAAACCAGGAAGACCTCAAAAAGCGCTGAAGAAAACATGCATTATAAAATTGAGAAGGCAGCGAAACAATAAGAAGCGAGCGAGTGACATATACAACCATATTCATGAGTTCTGCTACTTCGGAAACAAAGCACGATGTAAACCTACACTTTAAGTTCATAGACAGGCTGCCGCTGGCGTTTGTAATTTAGTGCCTGCCCATATAAGGCCGTCCGTCAGCGGCAATCCAATAGCAAACTGCCACGGGTAAATATTCACGGGTGAAGGACTGTGCTTATGGAGAGGAAGATGAGATGGTCAGGGTGGTGTTTGACACAAACTCAGCAAAACTGCGAGAGAAAGTTTTAAGTGCCAGGACTAAGGTAACATTAAATACAGCCACGGACATAGCACGAGATGGCACCAGCACAGCTGGGAACCTTCGATGCATGTACACCGAGCGGCTCACGTGAACTGACGCAGTGCACAGATAAAAGGCAACAGTTCCAAAGAGCTGAACAAAAACCGAATTACACAATTGAAAAGGCAGCAAAAAATATGAAGCGTCTGATAAGCATATTCATAAATGCAGCTACTGCGGAAACAAAGCACACGGTGGAAAAGTCAATGTCCCGCTAAAGGAAGACAGTGTAAAAACCCGTGCATGCAGTGTGTCAGGTCTCAGATAAAGAAGAAGACGAGCTGTTTATTGATGCAGTAAGAAACGAATCGATGAATGAAACCTGTCATCTTTACAACGATTGACAAACACGGAATGTAACTTGAACACAACACATCCTACAAATACGAACCTGATTGAAAGAAATAATGATAATCAAATCCTTGATGACAGCAACACTCAGTAACACTCACAAAACAAATACTGTATATTGACAGTCATGTTACGTTATTTTTAAAATGTTCCCTTTTCTTTTCTACCTTTTTAACACACTACTTCTCCATGCGATACGCTGGTATATATATATATATATATATATATATATATCCCGCTCTACATACTCGAATAATGGATACTTTATTCGCCATCAATGATTGTTTTGGTAAAGCCATACTCAGTGTATTCATTAGATGAACGGTAAAAAAGTAAGAGCGAGGGGAGGATGACTCATTGAGGCATGCAGGCTGTAGTGCGGGTCAACTCTATCTGAATTGCGCGATCACATTTGAAAAACATATCTTTTCAAGTTCTATTTAGTCCATATGTGTCAAACTCAAGGGCGCGGGCCACATCCGCCCGGCGTAATTATATCCGCCCGAGATCATTTTATATACTGTATTATTGTTATTAAAGCCCGGGTATATGAAGCGCTGGTAACACAATAAACTACAGATCCCATAATGCAGCGCTTCAGCTGCCTTGCATCAGGGTAACCTGAATGCAATTCAGAAGATACAGAAAACAGCATAATTAAATAAGAATCTGACACTTCAGCGGACGGTTTAACCCGCACAATCACAAAGTGATTTCAAGTGAAGCTGCTTTTATGGGAGACACAAATGCACCAGTTCACCTTGCCCCACTTTCCCTGTTGCCAAGTACTGTTAAACCAAGTCGCCACTACGGTGTTCCCAAATCGCACTTTGCTGATAAACTGAGCGCACTGCACACTGAGTTTGCACGGCGCTTTGGTGACTTTGATGAACAAAAAAAGTCTGTCTACATGCGGCTCGAACCTTGTGCATGTTTGGTAGCACATATCTGTGTGAGAAGCTCTTCTCAGTGATAAAGACTAACAACACAGCACACAGGAGTCACCTCACTGATGAGCACCTTCAATCCATCCTGAGAATCTCCACAACACAGAACCTCACAGCAAACAGAAACGAACCTGTGGCCAAAAAAAGATGCCAGGCGCCCAGCTCTAAAATGACATATGAGCAAAGACAACTGAATGATTTGATTTGTTATTGCACGTAAGAGCGGGAGTCAACCGTTTTAACAAACAGCGTATTGCACTGATACGAAATAGCTGTGTGTGTATATATGTAGATATGTATGTATATGTATATATATGTTTATATATGTGTGTGTGTATATATGTATATATATATATATGTATTTGTGTGTATATATGTGTGTGTATGTATGTATATGTGTGTGTATATATGTAGATATATATGTATGTATATATGTGTATATGTATAGATATGTATATATATATATATGTTTATGTGTGTGTATGTAAATATATATATATATGACAACAACACTCATCACTCACAACAGTGACAAAACAATTACATTGACAATCAGGTTACGTTATTTTCAAAATGTTTCCTTTTCTTTTCATTGCTTCTTTAACACACTACTTCTCCGCTGCGAAGCGCGGGTATTTTGCTAGTATATATATATAATAAAAGGCAAAGCCCTCACTGACTGACTGACTCATCACTAATTCTCCAACTTCCCATGTAGGTAGAAAGATAAAATTTGGCAGGCTTATTCCTTACAGCTTACTTACAAAAGTTAAGCAGGTTTCATTTAGAAATTCTACACGTAACGGTCATAGCGGTCAACAATGTCTGCCATGTTGAACTTTCTTATTTATGGCCCCATCTTCACGAAATTTGGTAGGCGGCTTCCCTGCGCTAACCGAAACCGATGAACTTACTTATTTCGATGGTATGACGCCACTGTTAGCTGCCATATTGAATTTTCCAACATCACTAATTATCCAACGTCCCGTATAGGTAGAAGGCTGAAATTTGGCAGGCTCATTCCTTACAGCTTACTTACAAAAGTAAAGCAGGTTTCATTTCGAAATTCTACGTGTAATGATCATAACGGTCAACAACGTCCGCCATGTCAAACTTTCTTATTTATGGCCCCATCTTCTCGAAATTTGGTAGGCGGCTTCCCTGCACTAACTGAAACCAATGTTCGTACTTATTTCGGTGGTATGATGCCCCTGTCGGCCGCCATATTGAACTTTTCAACAGTCTTTGTTACTTATGGGCTCATCTTCAAGAAATTTGGTACACGGGTTCCCAACGCTAACTGAATCCTACTTACGTACATATATGCGTCCATAGCCTGCAGCTCGGTCACCGTGTGAGGCAGCATTGGGTCCCCCATCCCAACGCCTCCCACGTTGTTGGCTGCCTGCCTATATAAGGCTGTCTGTCGCTCCAGTCTCTACATTCCCTTCCTTGCTTCGCCACGGGATTCACGTCTCCCTGTTGATAACTACAGCCTTTTGTTTAATCCACGGCTTCTCCACTGTTTTATTGTTTGTTTATTACAATTATAGTTATTGTATAGGTATTTTACACTTACTTTACATTGCTCAGGTACCCATTTCCTTTATCATTCCAACCCCCATTACCATGTCTATCGAGATGATCACTATCGATCAAAGAACTATCACTTACCGAGTGGTTTCCATGCCCGGAGATACCACCTACCTTTTCCATTCTCTTTGTTACATATTGCACGGCCATATAAGGCTCACTCTTGATATCCGGAGGAACATTGTTTCTTATGTATTGAATGACTGGGACAGGTTCAAGGTGTGGACTGATGACGGTACAGGAGATAATTATACTACACAGGAGCACTATAAGAGTGAAATGCTTAAGCCCTTCACCTATGGTTCTGCATGTGAGTTGATGGCTGCCGCTGAATTGTTCGGTTGTCGCTTTCAAGTGTACCAAAATGGCCAAATATTTTACACCTTTCGACAACCGCCAATGCCTCTTAAACATCTTAGATTCACAGGTGACGATTTCAGTAGTGGACACTTTGATGTTTATGAATGTTTAAACTCTCAAAAGCTGGATGTGATTTTATCGCTGAAACTGGTTGTGTGCTTACAACGATTGACAGATGCTAAATGTCACTTCAGTACAACAAATCCTGCAAATACTGTCATAATTGAAACAAACCATGAAACTCAAACCGATTATGACAGCAGCAATCCAAGCTGTGAGATTTGAGACAAGATTACTGTTCACATGGCCAACCGTAAGTTGCATGCTCAAGAGTAAGCTCAGCGCACAGCTTGGTCATGTTACAACCGGAGGGCCGAACTGACAACATGGTATACAAAGAGATCCTTAACAAATAATTATTGGCATATTTTCCTCAGTTTAAAAAGGTTACATTTTCTTCTTAATAAAAATTTCAATGTAGTATTTCACCGCTGTGAAGTGCTGGTATTTTGCTAGTATATATATATATAGCAACATACCCGCGTTTGGCAGCGGAGAAGTAAAAAGAAAAGGAAACATTTTAATAATAACGTAACATGATTGACAATGTAATTGTTTTGTCATTGTCATGAGTGTTGCTGGCATATATATATATATATATATATATATATATATATATATATATATATATATATATATATATATATATATATATACACACATATATATATATATATATATATACTAGTAAAATACCCGCGCTTCGCATCGGAGAAGTAGTGTGTTAAAGAAATAATGAAAAAGAAAAGCAATAACAAATCAAATCATTCAGTTGTCTTTGCTCTTATGTCATTTTATCAGAGCTGGACGCCTGGCATCTTTTTTTGGCAAAAAGCTCGTTTATGTTTGGTGTGAGGTTCTGTGTTGTGGAGATTCTCAGGATGGACTGCAGGTGCTCATCAGTGAGGTGACTCCTGTGTGCTGTTTTGTTAGTCTTTATCACTGAGAAGAGCTTCTCACACAGATATTTGGTACCAAACATGCACAAGGTTCGAGCCGCATGTAGACGGAGCTGGAGTATTTCATGGAATGGAGTGAATAAACTGTGCGGGCCCTGCAGTATCGTACTTTGCCTTCAGTGTGCCATTACACTGCAGCTCAATCACCTCCATCTGAATCTGCACAGGTGCAGTTTCCACATCGACGGCAAATGGGTCGCGAAACAACTCAAAATTCTTTTTTTGTTCTTCTAAGTCACCAAAGCACCGTGCGAACTCAGTGCGCAGCGTGCTCAGTTTATCAGCAAAGTGCGTATTTGGGAACACCAAGCAGCCGACTTGGTTCAACATTACTTGGCAACAGGGAAAGTGGGGCAAGTTGCACTGGTGCATTTGTGTCTCCCATAAAAGCAGCTTCACTTGAAATCACTTTGTGATTTTGCACGGGTAAAAACATCTGCTGAAGTGTCAGATTCTTCTTTAACTCTACTGCTTTCTGTATCTTCTGCATTGCATTGAGGTCTTTCAGGTTATCCTGATGTTTTATCTCATAGTGCCGTCTTAGATTAAATTCTGTAATTACAGCCACATTAGCTCCACAAATGAGACACACGGGTTTACTGGCAATGTCAGTAAACATATACTCAGCCTCCCATCGGTTTTTAAAGGCTCTATTTTCAGAATCACCTTTTCTCTCGCATCGTGGGCTAGCTTCGCAATAACTTGCAGCATCATAAGCTAGACTTGATTAACGCGGTAAGTGTTCAGTAAGACAGCTGAAGCGCTGCATTATGGGATTTGTAGTTTATTGTGTTACCAGCGCTTCATATCCCCGGGCCATTAATAACAATAATACAGTATATAAAATGATCTCGGGCGGATATAATTACACGCCGGGCCAGATGTGGCCCGCGGGCCTTGAGTTTGACACATATGGACTAAATAGAACTTGAAAAGATATATTTTTTCGAATGTGATTGCGCAATTCAGTTCGAGTTGACACGCACTACAGTACATCGAACCCGCGTGCTATTGTGGTTTTGCCTGTGTGCTTCAATAAGTCACCCTCCCCTCACTCTTACTTTTTTTTACCGTTCATCTAATGAATACACTGAGTATGTCTTTACCAAAACAATCATCGATGGCGAATAAAGTATCCATTATTCATAAAGCTTCAATTGGTGATCTGTCTTTCTGTGTATTTTTTCACACGTCTCAAACCAAGGGGATGCGAAGGTAAAATGAACCGGGAAGCATGCGTACATACTCAGTGAACCCCCTCTCGTGAATCGAACCTCGGACGTCAGCGCATTGCGCCACGGCATGTAGTTTATCTATTTGAGCGTATGTAGATCGGGGTATATATATATACATATATCTATACTAATAAAAGGCAAAACCCTCACTCACTCACTCACTCACTCATTCACTCATCACTAATTCTCCAACTTCCTGTGTAGGTAGAAGGCTGAAATTTGGCAGGCTTATTCCTTACAGCTTACTTACAAAAGTTGGGCAGGTTTCATTTCAAATTCTACGCATAAGGGTCATAACTGGAAGCTATTTTTCCCATATAATGTAATGGAGTCTTGAGTTGAGATGGCGCGGGGCGGAGTTTCGTGTGACATCATCACGCCTCCTACGTAAGTACGTAGAGCACAAGGAAGAACTCCAAACAGCGATCAGCACAAAACGCCATTTCACAATTGAGAAGGCAGAAAAACATTATGAAGCAAATGATGCATACAAGCATATTCATAAGTACAGCTACTGCGGAAACAAAGCACGGCGTGAACCGTAAGTTTATATTAAATTAAGTTCATAGGCTACCACTAGCGTTTGTAATTTAGTGCCTGCCCATATAAGGCCGCCCATCAGCGGCAATCCAATACAAACACTGCCGGTAAATATTCACGGTGAAGGACTGTGCTTATGCAGAGGAAGATGAGATGGTCAGGGTGGTGTTTGGCACAAACTCATTGAAACTGCGAGAGAAAGTTTTAAGTGCTGGGTCTTAGCTGACATTACACGAGATGGCACCAGTACAGCTGGGAACCTTCGATGCAAGAACACCAAGCTGCTCACGTGAACTGACGCAGTGCACAGACAAAAGCAACAGTTCCAAAGAGTGCTGAACAAAACCAATTACATAATTGAGAAGGCAGCAAAAAAATATGAAGCGTCTTATACATAGAATCATATTCATAAGTGCAGCTACTGCGGAAACAAAGCACACGGTGGAAAAAGTGAATGTCCTGCTAAAGGAAGACAGTGTAAAAAAAACCCGTGCATGCAGTTTGTCACATCACAGATAAAAGGAAGACGAGCTGTTTATTGATGCAGTAAGGAACTAATCGATGAATGAAACCTCTTATCTTTACAACGATTGACAAACACGGAATGTAACTTGAACACATCCTACAAATACGAGCCTGATTGAAAGAAATAATGATAATCAAATCCTTGATGACAGCAACATTCAATAACACTCACAAAACAATTACTGTATATTGACAATCATGTTACGCTATTTTTAAAATGTTCCCTTTTCTTTTCATAACTTCTACTTCTCCACTGCGACACGGGTATATATATAAATGTATATATATACCCGATCTACAATACATACTTTAGCATAGACAAGCCACACGCTGTGGCTAATTGTAGAGTCTTCGCCTCTAACGCCGACATTCGAGGTTCGATTCCCGAGAGGGGATGTACTGACTATGTACGCTACCCGATTCATTTTACCTTCGATCTCCTTGGTTTGGGACGTATGAAAAATATTAGGTTAACGCAGAATCATGTTACGCTATTTTTAAAATTTTCCCTTTCTTAGCACAAGCACAGCTGAGAAGCTTCGATGCATGTACTCCATAACGCGCTAAAAATAACGATTTAATCACACTTTCAATTCCAAGCAAACGGAACTTTTGTCAATGCATGATTTCCTGGTACATCCATTACACTGATGCACACATCACAGCTACAAAAATGTTAGAGTCGGAATAAAGCGCGTTCCTACGACTGATCATTTCATTTCACTACCCGAGCGAAGCCTTGATAAAAGCATGGTTTTGTGCACACTGAAAAGCAAGCAAAATTAGATGCATTACAGAAAGCGGACTTTGTGGCTCTTACTGGGGATCATTGGACTTCCGTGACCGTTAGTAATTCTAAATACATCTAATTACAAAATGTTCAATGATCACACTGTTTTAGCCTAATGTACAAAATAATTTTGGCTAATGTTACTCAGAGTTTAAAGAGTAAGCTGGTCAAATTACCTTTTATGTTTCTGACTTATTTTTTAAGAAGAAAACTGCACTTTATGGTGAAATTTTGGTTATTATTATTTAAAGACAATACTATTCTGAAAATGTACTTAAAGTACTTAAACTACCACTTTATTTTTAAGTCTGCCCAATTTTAACAGGGATGATATTTTTGTTTCTGTTTTGAATTCAAATGCAGTTTAAAGGCTTTTTTTCAGAAATTAAAACAGCTTCAGTTTACAATATTCATGTCCATGTCTATTATTTGATTCTGTCGCCCACTAAAACCGCTTTTAAATAAAAAAAAAACATTTGCGATTTGGGGCAAATTTACGTGCGATTACATACGATTAATCAAGATTAATTCTTACACAGCCTCTAATTAATTGGATTAATTTTTTAATCGAGTCCCACCTACCTATATATATATATATATATGTAGATTTGTATATATGTGTATATACAGTATATATGTATATGTTGTATATACAGTATGTATATATATGTGTGTGTATATATACTGTATGTGTATATATGTATATATGTATGTGTGTATATGTGTATATATATATATATATATATATATATATATATATATATATATATATATATATATATATATATGCCAGCAACACTCATATCAATGACAAAACAATTACATTAACAATCATCTTACGTTATTTTTAAAATGTTTGCTTTTTTTTCATAACTTCTTTAACACATTAGCCGCGCGCTGGTATATATACCGCGCTTCGCAGCGGAGAAGTAGTATGTTAAAGAAGTTATGAAAAAGAAAAGGGAACATTTTAAAAATAACTTAACATGAGTGTCAATAGTTAATATACAGTAATTGTTTTGTGAGTGTTAGGAGTGTTGCTGTCATCAAGGATTTGATTATCATTATTTCTTTCAATCAGGTTCGTATTTGTAGGATGTGTTCAAATTACATTCCGTGTTTGTCAGTCGTAAAGATAACCGGTTTCATTCATCGATTAGTTTCTTACTGCATCAATAAAGAGCTCGTCTTCCTCTTTATCTGAGACGTGACACACTGCATGCACAAGTTTATTTTTTACACTGTGTTCCTTTAGCGGGACACTGACTTTTTCCACCGTGTGCTTTGTTTCCGCAGTAGCTACACTTATGAATATGCTTGTATGTATCACACGCTTCATATTTTTTGCTGCCTTTTCAATTGTGTAATTTGGTTTTTGTTAAGCACTCTTTGGAACTGTTGCTTTTTGTCTGTGCACTGCATCATTTCACGTGAGCCGTTCAATGTACATGGATCGAAGGTTTCCAGCTGTGCTGGTGCCATCTCGAGTTACGCCTCCCACGGGCATCGAGCAGAAGTCTATTATAGTATATGGACGAAAAAATAGGTTCCAGTTATGACCATTACATGTAGAATTTTGAAATGAAACCTGCCCAACTTTTGTTAGTAAGCTGTAAGGAATGAGCCTGCCAAATTTCAGCCTTCTACCTACACGGGAAGTTGGAGAATTAGTGATGAGTCAGTGAGTCACTCAGTAAATGAGTGAGTGAGTCAGTGAGGGCTTTGCCTTTTATTAGTATAGATATACATATTATATATAGATATACATATATATATATATATACATATATATATATATATATATATATATATATATATATATATATATATATATATATATATATATATATATATATATATATATATATATATATATATATATATATATATATATATATATATATATATATATATATATATATATATATATATATATATATATATATATATATATATATATATATATATATATATATATATATATATATATATATATATATATATATATATATATATATATATATATGGACTGTGCCCGGCAGTTTATCCCGGCCAAGTCCCCCAAGCCGCCAGACAGAGCCCTCCCTGCAGTATGGAGGTGCCCCTAAGACCACCAGGGAGTCATGGACTATGTAGTTTTTATCCTCAGCCCTGCTGGATACCACAGGGGCCGCAAGAGGGAGCTGCAGGGAGGACCAAAGACTTATTTGTGCACTATGACCCAGAAGTTCGTCATAGGAAGAGTGACGGGCTTCCGGGATGAAGAAAAGTACTTTTTACCTGACCCGGAAGTGATACAAGATCACATGGACTGGGGATTGGGAACACTTCCGGGTCAGGGAATATAGACGGAGAGCTGAGCTGGGTGGTAGGAGGGCAACGCGTCTGGGAGTGGAGGATTGTGATTATTGATTGGTTATTGTGTATTGATTTATGAATAGTGTGGAGTGGAGGGTGGTTAGTGCACGTAATTATTATAATAAAAATAATTATTGTGGCACTTTTACCAGGTGTTTGGCGTGGTACCTGAGGGTTCAAGGGAGCACTACTGCCCCCTACTGCGACAATATATATATATTATATATATATATATACATATCCACATATATATATATACAGTGGGTATGGAAAGTATTCAGACTTCAATTTTTCACTCTTTGTTATATTGCAGCCATTTGCTAAAATCATTTAAATTTATTTTTTTCCTCATTAATGTACACACAGCACCCCATATTGACAGACAAAAAAAGAATTTTTGAAATTGTTGCAGATTTATTAAAAAAGAAAAACTGAAATATCACATGGTCCTAAGTATTCAGACCCTTTGCTGTGACACTCATATATTTAACTCAGGTGCTTTCCATTTCTTCTGATCATCCTGGAGATCACCTTCATTTGAGTCCAGCTGTGTTTGATTATACTGATTGGACTTGATTAGGAAAGCCACACACCTGTCTATATAAAGACCTTACAGCTCACAATTCATGTCAGAGCAAATGAGAATCATGAGATCAAAGGAACTGCCTAAAGAGCTCAGAGACAGAATTGTGGCAAGGCACAGATCTGGCCAAGGTTACAAAAAAATTTCTGCTGCACTTAAGGTTCCCAAGAGCACAGTGGCCTCCATAATCCTTAAATGGAAGACGTTTGGGACGACCAGAACACTTCCTAGAGCTGGCCAAGCTGAGATCACTTTGGCTGAGCTACAGAGATGCAGTCAGGAGATGGGAGAAAGTTGTAGAAAGTCAACCATCACTGCAGCCCTCCACCAGTCAGGGCTTTATGACAGAGTGGCCTGTCGGAAGCCTCTCCTCAGTGCAAGACACATGACAGCCCGCATGGAGTTTGCTAAAAGACACCTGAAGGACTCTGAGATGGTGAGAAATAAGATTCTCTGGTCTGATGAGACCAAGATAGAACTTTTTGGCCTTAATTCTAAGCGGCATGTGTGGAGACAACCAGGCACTGCTCATCACTTGTCCAATACAGTCCCCACAGTTAAGCATGGAGGTGGCAGCATGACGCTGTGGGGGTGTTTTTCAGCTGCAGGGACAGGACGACTGGTTGCAATCGAGGGAAAGATGAATGTGACCAAGTACAGGGATATCCTGGACAAAAACCTTCTCTAGAGTGCTAAGGACCTCAGACTGGGCTGAAGATTTACCTTCCAACAAGACAATGACCCTAAGCACACAGATAAAATAACGAAGGAGTGGCTTCACAACAACTCTGTGACTGTTCTTGAATGGCCCAGCCAGAGCCCCGACTTAAACCCAATTGAGCATCTCTGGAGAGACCTAAAAATGGCTGTCCACCAATGTTTACCATTCAACCTGACAGAACTGGAGAGGATCTGCAAGGAGGGGATCTGCAAGGAGGAATGGCAGAGGATCCCCAAATCCAGGTGTGAAAAACTTGTTGCATCTTTCCCAAGATGACTCATGGCTGTATTAGCTCAAAAGGGTGCTTCTACTAAATACTGAGCAAAGGGTCTGAATACTTAGGACCATGTGATATTTCAGTTTTTCTTTTTTAATAAATCTGCAACAATTTCAAAAATTCTTTTGTTTGTCTGTCAATATGGGGTGCTGTGTGTACATTAATGAGGGAAAAAATTAATTAAAATGATTTTAGCAAATGGCTCCAATATAACAAAGAGTAAAAAGTTGAAGGGGGTCTGAATACTTTCCGTACCCACTGTACATACACATACATATACATATCTACACACATATATATATATATATAATATATATATATATATATATATACACACAGTATATATATATATATATATATATATATCTATATATATATATATATATCTATATATATATATATATATCTATATATATATATATATATCTATCTATATATATATATATAGATAGATAGATAGATAGATAGATAGATAGATAGATACTTTATATATATACTGTATATAGCAAAATCCCTGCTTCACAGCGACGAAGAACTGCATTTAAATTTTTATTAAGAAGAAAAGAAAACCTTTTTAAACTGAGGGAAAATATACCAATAACTATCTGTTAAGGATTTCTTTGTATGCCACGTTGTCAGTTCAGCAGTCCGGTTGTAATATGACCAAGCTGTGCACTGAGATTACTTTCGAGAATGCAACGTATAGTTTTGTCCAGGAGGAAAGCAATGTTGCCTCAAATCAATGGCAACCTTTTGTAGGGTGTGTCCCTGAGACTTATTAATTGTCATCGCAAAGCAGAGCCTTACTGGAAATTTGAGGCATTTCAATTGAAATGGGAGATCAGAGGGTATAACGGTGATGCCAGGAATACATTCAGAGTGTGGCGCTCTGCTGTTTTTTTGTGTAGCTGCCTTCACACAGCTTCTCCGCTGCTTTATAAACGAACGCCATATAAGGCCATCGTTTCTCCTTGCTTCGCGGTTCTGTACTATTTTATTGTTCGTTTATTACGATTCTTATAGTTATTGTGTAGCTATTCGAGACTTACTTTACTGTTCAGGTACCCATTTCCTTTATTTAACCCGCGGCTTGTACGTTATTTTTTGTTCGCTTATTACGATTATAGATATTTATTGATTCCTTCTTTAGCTGACTGCCTGCTCATATAAGACGCTCCGCTGGTTTTTTGTGAAACAGCCTTTACACAGCTTCTCCGCTGTTTTATAAATGAATGACATATAAAGCCATCACCTTGTCAATTGTGTAATGAGTTTTTTGAACAGGTTTGATGCATGGAAGTGATCACTCGTACTGCGTTCAGTCAGTTCACGTGAGCTTCTCTCTTGTGTGTGTCCACGGCTTTATTTAATGTTAGCTAAGACCCGGAACTTAAAAGTTTCTCGCTATAGCAATTTTAACTCCGTTACAAAGTGATCCAAAGTCTCGTTTATACCTCGTGTCTTCTCATTAAACTTGTATCTCGTGAATAAAGTATTCTGCATTTTTCTTCAGCGCTCTTTGGGAGCTCTTCCTTCTTTTCTATGTACTGCGGTCACAGTCTGTTTACATAATTACGTGGGAGGCGTGATGATGTTACACAAAACTCCGCCCCCCACGGCCATCGAGCTAACATCCATTACAGTATACGGAGAAAAGTAGGTTCCAGTTATGACCATTATGCTTAGAATTTCGAAATGAAACCTGCCCACCTTTTGTAAGGAAGCTGTAAGGAATGAGCCTGCCAAATTTCAGTCTTCTACCTACACGGGAAGTTGAAGAATTAATGATGAGTCAGTGAGTCAGTGAGGGGTTTGCCTTTTATTAGTATATATACCCTTTAGGGTGCGAACAGCTGTTGCTGGGCGTGCCAGAATCCATCGATGAAGAAAAATGAAAAACATTATTTGTACAAAATCTTAATTTATCTATCCATTCCTAAATAATTAAATGGGCAGGCTATTTCGTATCAGTGCAATGCGCTGCTTGTTAAAACGGATGACTCCCACTCTTACGTGCACGTAGTGCTGCGTGGGCATTATGAACTATCGTATCTGTTCAAGTTCTATTTAAATTTTAAAAAAAAGTAATTTTTATTTAGTCGACAGAAATACTTTTGGTAGGAATAGAAGTTAAATTTAGTCATCATTGCATAAATTTTTCTTCACCATAGAAATGTAAAGACTAAATTCAACTTACATTCCTACCAAAGATATTTCTGTCGACTAAATAGAACCTACTTATATCCAAATAGAACTTGAAAAGATATATTTTTTCGAATCTGAGAGCGTATTTTAGATCGACTTAACGCACACTACATAGAGCCCCGTGCTATTGTGCTCTCGCCTGCCTGCCTCAATATGTCACCGTCGCTTCGCTTTTACTTTTTTACCGTTCATTTAATCATGGGCCTCTCTACAGCTTTGTTTACTTTCGGGTTGTAATGTTCATTAAATTTACGTATCATCTGGTCCATTGGCGGACCGTGCATCTCACACCTAGGCCTTCAGTACTGCTCCGTCTGAATCAACCCGTCCCTCAAAAACGAATTTATGGTTATAAAAACCATCTTAATATGCAGAAATACAGAGTGAGTGAGTGAATGAGTGAGTAAGTGAGTCAGTCAGGGCTTTGCCTTTTATTAGTATAGATATAAACTGCCTTGTAATGATTCTAAACATGAAGCTTGACTGTACAGCTATAGCTTCATATCAGTTTTTGTTACTGATATCATAATTTTCCATAGCATTCTCAGACCAGGTTTATCCAATTAAGGGTTGTGGGGAAACCATAGCCTATCCTTGTAGTGCTAAGTAACAAGGCCATAAAAGAGTTCTTTCCATTGCAAGGCTCAAACTGTTTTGTACAATATTTAAATCAACTATTTCATACACTATCTCAAGAATGACACACGCATAGCACTAGGAATGCCCCTGTTTGGTTTTGGGCATTAATCATAAAGTAGCCCAGTTTGAGGGATTTATTGCACCTAGATTGGGGCTGCAATGTGGCACCTTTCTTCGATTTAAAAACAAAATTAAAAATCTGTGGCTCCACAACAGTGGTGGAAAATGGTAATAGATGAGGCCTTGGTACATCTTTTACACTCACGTTATACTTAAAAAAAATACATTAACCAATAGAGCCATGTTGGTGGGAGCATATGTCACCCTAATCAAAAAAGTAATTCTTCACAAAACAATAGACGTGATCACTCAGAATCTTTGTACTTAATAGCAACCTGATCTCAGAGTGAATCAAGTGTATCTACATATGTCAAGAAATGCCACATTATAACATAATCTGCTTCTGCATTAGACAGTATTTAATGATGGTAAAGTATCATAGTATGGATTATTTTGATGAGCAGAAATGGATCAGATTCAAAAAGTGGGGAAAAACTGTAATGGGATACCAACTGCTTAATTTCTCACTGGCCTTTCCTGAGTAGAAAATCTACTTTCAAAATGCGTAATCTTTGATTTAGCCATTTTTCCTTTGCATAGCAGTGATCTCAAAAATCTGTAAAGTACATTGTATTAGTCATTCTCTTCTTCACATTTTACTAGGTTAAAATATAGAATCTTAATGTATTTCATTGGGATTTTTGTCATTGACCAACAAGACTGAATAGCAAAGTGGAAACAAAGCCCCAAAGATTTGTTATGGTTCTGAACCTACTTAGTCGGTTTCCGAGTTATAAGAAACTAAAAGCTCATTCCATACAGAAACTACCCCTGTATATGATGCCAATTCACACTGCACAATATATTTAAACACAATCACCTACATTGTGTCTATTCAGAATCAGCAAAAGATGTAATAACCACAATTCTGGAATGTCAGGCAAAACAAGGGTAACCAGTAAAAAACCATGAAAACACAGAGACAAGATAAACAATTCCTTTGAGTGCCCAGTCTAAAGATTAGAACACATGTCTTTTGAGCTGTGAGGCAATAACACCATCCACTGTGCCACCATGCTGACATTAGGAAGAACCACCTAAAATAATCCATCTATTTTCAGAACCATTTACTGCTGATGGTTTTCAAAAAGCATAGTTCATCTCAGCAAAATCAGACACAAGACTATAACCAACAATAGTCTGGGTGCAAGTTCATAACACAGCACACACACACACACACACCTACACTTGCATTAGACAGTGGTGGTACCACCTGCCAACAGGTGGTAAGTAAGCTAACAAGACATTGTAGTAGTCGAGGATATCAAAGTATCAACAAAAAACTCACCCAACCTAAACAGACTGTGTAAACTCCATATAGAAAATGACGAGGCTAGCAACTGCACCATAGTTCCTATATTTGTGTGACAGCAATGTTACTCTCAATTCTTCTTATAAGAAAGAAAAGTACTTAAAAAGGAATTCATAGAATGTAATAATAACCAGATTCTCAAGCAAGGAAAGTTTGGAGTGTGTTTAGGTGATTAACAAAGCTCAATACTGATTCTGTATATCTGTGAAGTTTATAAATAGCTAGTAGAAACCCTGACTAATGATATATGCAGTGCTTTCCTGCAGCACATACCAGATATTCATTAAACGTGCAAAGAAAAGATTTGCATTAATTAGTTACCAGAATTCATCAATCTGCCAAGTATATAGTGGAATTCTACTGCTGACACTGCAATATGACTTCTGCAAACAATCTCATTACAAATTACACTTTAAATGATTCTCAGGTCATCCCAGGCTCAATTTTGTACTCACACATGCTCAAAACATTTTGCATCTCACTTAAAAACCACTTCTCCATTCTATATTTATGTTGTTCATAATTATTTTTTGATACACAAGCTTTGACAGAAAATGCACATTATAAAGTATGTAAAACTTGGTTAAGGACTTTATGTTAAACTGACTCTATTATTCTATTCACATTTTCGTAATGTATCCAAGTAACAATGAATACTATCAACCCAATAAATGCACTTTAGTTTACCTTCAGTACAGTACCATATTCTTCAAAAAATATAAAATTGTTTAAAAACAGTGCATACAGACACAGTCTCACTGCTTCTTCTACAATCTGGAGCTCTGGATGAACGCACAAGCTGAGACCACAATGTCACATAAGCCTTGATGAAGATATTGCTGTCATCATTAATTCTATATAGGAAAGAAGGAATGCAGGCATGCAGGTAGGCAGGCAGATAGACAGATAGATATCATTTGCTTTTCTCAAAGGGCCTCTTAATCTGTGATATTACTACCAATGTTCTTCCACTATCAGGTCATTCATTGATTTTATTCTTTCTTGAGTTGCCAAGAGAATCTTTAAAGGCTCAGCCTGTAACCTATGAATATCAGACTATATTACATCAGATACTATCAATTATACTGATAATAGTTTAAGTGATGCCCCTTTATTATCCATCCTGGCTCTATCACCCTACTCATTGGAAAATGAACAGTTTGTAACTAAAATTGAATTGAACCTGCACTAAAATTTTAGATACATATGCTACAGTTAGGGTCATATGGCAAGCTTTAAAGCATGTATGTGTTTACATTATGAGATTTAGTCTCTCAGAAGATGCTGTAGGAAAGGAAAATGGTTGTGGAAGAAGAATAGACTTCAGATGTCATGAGATATTTAAATAGCTGCATTTCAAAAATCCACCAACTTTGCCAGATCACAGTATTATGCTGCCATTATTACTAAAAACTCACATAGTCTAACAGCTTTGGTTAACAAATCAGCATCTGAGTCTACTAATGTTCATTTTTTGTTGTGAAAAATATTTGACATCTCTGTAGATAATGTTACTGAGATTTGCCTTGTCTTGACTTTTCCATTTATCCAGTCTTTGAGGAATTGAAATGTACATCTTCTTTGGATAGTTTTGCTCTAGTGACACAGTGGTGTATCAGCAACTACAATATTTATGTTGATAATAACATGTTGTAGGATACATTTCATTTGAATTTTAGGGCACATTACAGCATAGATTCTTCTATTGTAAAGGTGATCATTGATTTACTCCCTTATTACAGACTAGAAAATTAGGTTTTTTAGTTCTTCTTGACCTGCGCTTGACTTTTGATACAGTTAACTATACTATTTTGCTGAGACGTCTAAAGCCTATGGCTAACATCCAGGTGACAGTCCTGAAGTGGTTTATGTCATCTCTCAGGGAGTAAATGAATAAAGTAACCCAAAAATGAAATAGACAATCATGATTAAATTAACCAAATATTTAAATTACCCCTCTATTAGAGATGCTTCAATCGATTGGCTAGCAATCTAAATCGCCTGATTTTTACTAAAAAAAGACTTGATTGTTGATTGGTTAATTGGCCGATTACAAAAGCCGATCTTTGCAGTGATTGTCCCAAGCTTTACTGTAATTTATTTGCAATGCTCCTTTATGCAATGTTAAGTCAGTTGAGTCAGTGTATGTCTTTTAATATTTTTTTTTGTGTAGCAAACTTCCTGCAGTGTAAACAAAGACCAGCAGTGGCGGTTTGTTTTATCAGACAGCTTAGCCTTTACGTTAAAGAAAGTGGAGTAATAAACTGAGAAAAAGGAATCAGAGAATTCATGCTGTGCTATTTGGCAAACAAAAAGAAAAGCTACTTGAATTAAGCCTTTTTTATTTTGTTCTTTAATAAAATGGACAGTTTGGACAGTGAGCTTGTTCTAAGTTCAGCAGCTTACATTTTTAGTTGGAAAAAGATAAAGACAAATTTGAAATTGCTGCTTAGTAAACAATTGTCTTGTTAGTTTAACCGCAAAATGTATCTTTTACTTATAAACTTGTTAAGCATATTAGTCTTGTTTCTTCTTGATAAACAACTCATGAACAGTTGATATATTTAAAGCTTTTTAAAGGTTTATACTGTGTTTATTATATGTTGCTGTGTATCATACAGCATACGTTTTGGTAAGAAACAAGTACTACATAATTAAACTTGTAATCCATATTTATAATTGCACCTCAAGAATTACGAATGTGTAGCTGATAAACTGAAGAAAAAAAAAAACACACCTTTATAAATAAAGTAAATGTACTCCCTCTGACCACTTTATTAGGTACACCTGTTCAACTGCTCGTTAACTCAAATATGTAATCATCATCACATGGCAGGAACTTAATGTATTTAGGCATGCACACATTGTCAAGTCAACCTGCTGAAGTTCAAACTGAGCATCAGAATGGGGAAGAAAGGTGATTTAAGTGACTTTGAATATAGCATAATAGTTGGTGCCAGAAAGGTTGGTTTGAGTATTTCAGAAACTGCTGATCTACTAGGATTTTCAAACACACCCATTACTAAGGTTTACAGAGAATGGTATGAAAAGGTAAAATATTCAGTGAGCGGTTCTCTGGACAAAAATGCCTTGTAGTTGACTACAGGTTAGACGAGAATAGCCAAAATGGTTTGAGCTCATAGAAAGGCAACTGTAACTCAAATAACCACTTGTGCAACTGAGGTATGGAGAAGAGGATTTCTTAACGCACAACACGTTGAACCTTGAAGCAGATGAGCTATAGCAGCAGGAGACCACACCAGGTGCCACACCTATCAGCTAAGACAGGCAACTGAGTCAACAGTTTGCATCACCAAAATTGGACAATAGAAGATTGAAAAAGCATTGCCTGGTTTGATGATTTTCGATTTCTGGTAAAAGCACGTATAAAAAAGAAGAATTTTAAAATATAAGTGGTCAGGCAAGTATCTGAGCATCAAACGGAAGCATATTAGGGCCACTGAGAAGAAAAAGAATAGCAACACAGTTAACAAAAAAAGGTCTATGTCTATGTCAAGATTAAAGTTGAAATGTCGACTTTAATCTAAAAATTTCCACTTTAATCTCGTAGTTTATTTTGTCATTAAGAATGTCTTTAAACATTCTCTTAAAATCGATGTTTAATTAACTAGTTTCTCAGATCCCATCGTAGCTAAAGTAGCATGTTAAATGTTTTGTTTTCTATGTGTTCCCCAACCCAGTCGTTAATCGCTACATACTTTTTTAATGGGCTTTCTTTTACAGTGACAGGAGCGTATAGGCAGTGATCACCATACAGAATACATTACATTCATGATATTACACCTCTCTGAAAATTTTAGAATAATGAGATGTATACTTGATATCATTTCCATGAAGAAATACATTAAAGTATGTATTAAACATGTGTGGGCACAGTGCAGCAGTAGCGATGAACTGGTGCCCCGTCCAGGGATTGTTCCTGGCTCCCACAAGTTGCTTGCTGGGACCACCAGCCCCATTTGTCTTCATGATTAAAGCACTAGCTTGTACAGTGTCATTGTCCTGCTTGCAGCATTCATTTGCATGAACTACATGCCATTTCCTCTGTACGATCACAGCTGAAGCAAAAACGTACACGCTGCCAAAGAATAACCCACTTGCTAAAGTAAAGCTATATTGCAAATAAATATCAAGAAAAAAAGATGCTTTGGTTAATTTTGTTTTTTGTATAGCATCATCAAATTTCAATTAAATCTGCCATGGCATTTTTGAGAATTTGGGGTACTCCCATTTTATCAGGGGTTTCTTCTAAATATTGATATATCAAAATGTTCTTTCTTAGCAGATAACCACAGCCTTAGATGTACCATCCTGCCAAATTTCAGATTTTTAACCAAATGGGAAACAGTATTTTTGAGTAAAAGCATGAGTCAGCAGACAAGTTGGTCAGTTTTGCATTATAAATTATATATGTACATAAAAAAAAGTCTTAGTGAAAATAGCTCTCTACCATTTGCCAGAATAGAGGAGTAAGAAAAGTGGCTGGGAAGGATAGCCAAGGTATTTAATTATGCTGTTTGCCTTATTAATAAGCCGTGCGTATGTTCTGAATAGAAGGTAAGCTGGGGGCTGGAAATGTTCTGTGATGCCTTCACCACCCTCTGCAGGGCTTTACAATCTAGAACTGAATTAGTGTCATACCAGGATGTGATACAACCAATGAGGATGGACTCCACTGTGTACCTGTAGAAGTTCATGAGGCAGATGGAGGAATGTGAGCTTCTCTCAGACATCAGAAAAGCACATGCACTGTTAACCTTTTTTGACAATCGACTTCATCAGTCATAGTCACAAGAAATGGATAGCTGCTCACCATTTCAAAGGCATCCCCATATTGTAGATGTCAGTATGGTCTGCCTTCTTAAGTCAGTAACCAGCTCCTTAATTTTCCTGACATTAAAAATGAGACTATTGCCCTGGAACCATTAATTCAACAGATTTCTAATCATTGTTGGTGATCAAGCATATGATAGTGATGTTATTAGCAAATTTAATAATGGAGCTAGAGCCATGTCGAGACACATAGTCAGAGGAGAGAACAGAAGTACAGAATTGAGCTTAGTACACTTACCTGCTGGAGTGTCTGCAGTGAAGTTCAGTGTGAAAGTTTTAATGCTGCCAAACCACACATGCTTTGGTCTGTTGCTTAGGGAGTCCAAAATCCAGTTGTAGATAGTGCCAAAGAGTCTTAAACTGAGGTGCTTGGTGGTTAGTTTACTGGTATAACAATGGTAAATGCTGAGCTGTAATCTGTAAACTGGACTCTGGCCTAACAGTTTTAATTACATGTAAAATTCTGTTAAAACAAACTCCCAGGGACCTAAAAAATATTTTGTTGTAATGAACATTTCGTTGTAATGAGATTCTGTATTTGTCACAATAGTGCTTTCTTTAACTTGCATCCAGGCATTTGCAATCATTTCAATAGCTTCTTTTGGGTTACTTTTAATCTCCTCCTGCCTACAAGTTAGTGATGCTGACGAGAATTTTTCTCAGCATTTCCTTGTCATAATACACTTTCAGGGTGTGAATGATGCCCAAATCCAGTGGCTGAAGCACTGCCGTGCAATTGGGTGGGAACGCGAACATTATCTAAATGTGGAAGCATGTTGTGTGCAGCACGGTTATCAATCATCATCCTTTTCTTCTTCTTCATATTGTGAGGTTACTGAACACTTTTGGGAACCCTCCCCCAACGGGAATGACACGCTGAAGTGTGTCTCAAAGCGCAATTGCAGCATCTGTGGAAGATTGTTTGTCTGTTGCTGGAGCAGGGAAATAGCAGTCTCACAGCGGTGCAGTGAAGCACCACAGAAGCAAATCATAAAAGATCTGGGTTGCACTATAAGTCCCTGTCTTGCACCCCAAAACACAAGGCTTAGTCTCAGTACTTTAGCAAAACCACCTTTATTCAGCTTGAAACAGGAACTGCACAGTTATTTATTGTAGCGGGGTCTGCCACTCTGCTATACACAGACACAGCAGTCAGGCAGGGCCGCGGCCAGGTCAGTAACCAAGTAATCCTGTTATCTACATTTACAATGTACCTTGCACCACCCATCGAGATCTTTTCTGTTTGCTTTGCTGGAGAGACGCAGCATAGCTATGAGCCTGCTGTTTGCCCCAGCAACTGATAAACTGTCTTCCACAGACACGGAGATAGCACTTCAGGATGCTCTTTGGCGTGTTGTCTAGTTGGGGGAGGTCACAAGAGAGTTTACAAACCTCAAATTTTCTTGAATGTGTGCCGCATTAAGAGGACTGTTTCTTGAACGAGCATCACTGAACCACATAAAAACGGCTTTTTCAATGTCTTCAATGGCAGCAGTTCACATATGTTTCCAACCTGAGATTTTTCTTCTTTTTTTGCTCGGTCTTTCAAGAAAGTTGACAATGTCGATGGCGAAATTCCGAATTCACTGGCAACGTCTTTTTTCTTTTTGCTGCAATCGAGAGTTTTTTTTTTCCAAATATGAACTGTTATCGTTTTTTCGTGTCTACCATTTCTATAGGAGGGTGACAATGAGTTAAATTCTAATAGATGTATTTCAAATGTTAACGAACAATAAGCAAAAAGTATCACTGAAAACTGCAGGAAACAAAAAAGGCAAAACAAAAAAAAAAGTAAGAGGAAAATTCGAAGAAAGAAAAAAAATTACAGTGTTTGTTTGGGGATCGTTGTGCACAAGTGAGCTGCAGCCACAAAACTAACTGCTCTGTGGATAATTCATTCAGGTATTTCAAGGTCTTTTGTGCATTTTGTTGTAATGAAAGTATCTGCTGAATGTACTTCGTAGTAACAAGATTTCTATAGACTTGTGTCATATGGGGAATCTGTCGGGACAATGAAAATACCTTGTTGTAATGAAAATTATGTTGTAAAATATTCGTTGTAATAGAATTTTACCTGTATCTTCCTGTGCCAGGATGGTAAGAAGTACAAGAAATATGGAATCTTCTGTGGACTGGTTGTGATGATATGCAAACTGGAGGTGATCATAACCATCTGGAGCACTCTTTTTAATGTCTTCCAGGACCTGTTGCTCAAAGTACTTCATCATGTCATATTCTTGTCACTTGGAGAGACTACCTAGCGTATAAGAACTGTTCTTGTAGAAAATTCAATACAGACCCCTAATATGTGCAGATGACAAATACTTTATCTGGAGGTTTAATTTAAACCAAAGGCCATAATAAATTTACTGATTTAAACTGACACTGTATCACTAAAGTGAAAATAAATCTGCAGCTATTGCAAACATGTAAGGTTTAAATAAGTTTGTAAGCAGTAAGCCTTAATAAGAAAAAACTATTTTTTTAGTTTGAAAAAAAATGGTGTTAACAGGATCTGTATAGTAACCTTGCTTTGCTTCCAGGTATCCAGGTCCTAGTTGAATTACTTATAATCTAGTTTGCATCAAAAATAAATAGTCATTTTACATGGTTGAACCTATACTCTCTCAGATGAAACTTCCTTCTAAACTTTTACCTTAGTATTAATGCACTGGAAGGGAACACTGGACCTACTGTACTTTCCTAAAACTTGTAAAAATCAATAAAACTTCAAGTATGGTTTCTGATTACGCAAGCAAAATAAATATATCTTGGTGAATTCTCTCTCTCACTCAACATCTACCTTCGACTCATATGAAAGGCTAAAATACTCAGACTGGTTCCACAAAATGAATAAAATGTCCTTTATTCATTAAATTTTTGAAGGCTTCAGAAAACTGGGCAAACAACTTGAGGATCACAATGCACATGTGCATAGCAGCAGAAATTCAGTTTTTGTTATGAACTGTAAGTTGTTTTGAGATTTTTGTACATATATAAAATTTCCCCTTTTTATTTATTTTATTACAGCGTAGGCATGGATGAGAATTGGCTTGTACTGGTGATATACAAAAATAACACTGTAGGTGTTCTCGAATGAGCAGGGTACTATTAACAAATAAGGTATTTTTAAACACACAAACTATGAAGGGTTAATTAAGCCAGATAATGTTATAGTTTTGTAAGAATATGTTCTATAAAGACGTTCCAGTTCCTCTATTTCTTAACTTAGCCTTGTCGTGACTTGACTCACTCTGCTGTCATAAAACTTTTTTTAATCTTCACATTGCCTTGCTTAACTTGGTATTATAAATTTGGGCACACTCCCACCAGTTCATATTCTCAAACAATAAAACTGACATACACAGAAATACCCAGAAATAGGTGACATTTTTGTAATTATGCCACATAATGATTCTTTCTTCTCTAAAGCCAATGAGAATTCAAGCAAATGAACACATTCTCTAAAGGCAAAAAAATAAATGATAAAACATACAAGATATGAATCAACACTGGTGCCATATCATAACAAAGCACAAACACACATAAAACCACATTAATTCAAACCAGGCCATTCATGAGAGATCATTCATCCTAACCTGCACTTCTTTAGAATATCAGAAGAAACTAGAGTACCTGGACTAAACCTGAATGAACACTCAGCCTCCATTAACACTAGAATTACCAGAGCCTACGAAAAAACTCGTAAATCCGTCCCACCTTAAATCACTTCTTAAAATCATTCACAGCTCTCCACCAGCGTCTTTGTCATCTAAATGTGCTGATAAAAATCAGGCTTAGAACGTGCAGAGGGCATGCTCAAAAAATACATGTGTAATGCCACGAAAAGTGCCTGCTGACACTTTAGTATGCAAGCAATGGTATGTGCTTTCCTGCTCCGATGTAGAAGGGAGCCGAGTTTACCTCTATTACAGCGCGTCTATGTGAAAACATCAGTGTCAGATGTGGGGGTGTGGTGTGTTTGGGCTCCAAAACCACAGCTAACCTTTACAAGTATCATAAATTACACCAGCTGTTACAGGCTGAAATCAAATGTATGTTTTTATTCTAAAATAGTAAAGACTAAGAGCAGTTTACTTCTCAAAACTGAGTGGTGCGGGATCGAACTTGCGACCCTTTGATTCCCAGTCAGCAGCTGATTCTATTGTGCCACAGAGGCAGTCATAATAAATGGGTGTCAATGTCGCATGTTAAGGCAGCTTTTTGTTTCTGCAGTTATATTTTTGAATAAAAGTGCAATTGTTGTGTTAGATTTGTACCTTTTGTGAAAGTATTTCTTGGATACTTCAGGCTTCATGCATTATATAGTTTATGCCTACATTTTGTCATCTACTACTAGAATATAAAAAAGTTTCTGTTTTAACAATGTGTTTACACAGATTACTGTAGAAACGGAACAGACATGAAATGCGTGTGTTCCAAACAACGATCTATTATTTCCACTCTAAAACTCCACTTCACTACCAGAAAATCAATCAAGGCATGAGCTGGGAGAAGTTTGTGCACGTTCTAAGTTGGTGGGGGGATGGAATAGCCGGCTGCTTGCAGCCTGATTTTTATCAGCACATTTAGATGACAAAAGACACTGCTGGAGAGCTGTGAACGATTTTAAGAAGCGATTTAAGGTGGGATGGATTTACGAGTTTTTTCGTAGGCTCTGGTAATTCTAGTGTTAACTGACCAGAATTGAATCTCAAGATGCTGGAGCTGAAAGGCAGCAGCATGAACCAGTGGGTCAAAATGCCATTCAGTACAGATTTTTATATAAACAGTATATAACAGATTCACATAATACACATATACATGCACACACAGAGACAGGAACACAACTATTTAAGTATAGAGTAGTTCTGTGACATAGTTATTTGTAACTAACAAATCACGTCGGGCTTAAAAAGAAAACTTTACAGAAACTAAGTAGGTAAACATTCTCCCATGAAAGGTGTCTGGACCAAGTAGCAATGGTTAAAAAATACCAAAAAAAACTATTATGGAAGTGAAATTCTGAATTACTGTATATGCAGTAATGTTTTCATGGTTTTTCTAAGAAGGACAACAAAAGAGATACGCGAGTGTATGATGGGAAAAAATAAGGAGCATGTGCATCCAGTAAACCTCAAGCTTACTCAATACCCGTTACATGATAAGTGCAGAAAAACATGCTTTCAGTACTTTACTGGAGCATCAGTAATAACATCACTAATTTAAGAAAGCACTATTTTATACAAGTTACACAGTGAACTACTGTAGATTGCTTAGAAGAATATTATTGTACATACTACTGTCAGTTACAGAGCTGTGAATTTTGAACCAAAAATGTCTTTGTCACATTTTCCAGAGCTTAGTGTTAACATTATATTCTTTTATAGCACACAGGAACCACATGCCGAGAAACAGCACACTCGAAGTCTATTTATTTATAGATTTAATAAATTTAAAACAGACCAAAATGAACAATAAAATAAAAATTTTACAAAGTTAAACCACAAATCTAGATGGATCAGAACAAACACAAATTAAATGCTAAATAAAAGCAAGCATGGAAGTGTTAATACCATCATGTTCAGACAAATATATTTAACATTAGAGCATAGACTAGTGAAGGTTATTAGGCAATACATAAAACAATACCTGAAGTAGTGTGAATGAACAAAATTAGACATACAGAAATGAGGAAAGGAGGGTGGAATATCTTTTTCCTTTCAACACAATATTCTAAGCATTATTTCCCAAGAAATCACCCCTTCACAAACTTCACTGAGAGCCATTAATTTAACAACTCTTAAACACTCTCACAACCTCTTGGATGTTAAATTGGAACCTTTACAGTGTCTATGGTCTTAAATCTCAAAGTCAAACTGTAGAATGGCTTTCTATCTTCTATATCCAATTTTATTTTTATCATTAACATATGGTATTCAAAATGCTGGCCCTAGTGTATCTGTCCTTGTCTGTGACATTTTACTTTGCTATTTGCTTTAACATACAGTTAATAAATTACTTGTGGCTATAAATTTTGCATTTACTGTTTAGGTTTTGACAACACAATAAAAAGGAAGCTAAATAAAACTGATGAAGTAAGCTGTTATAGTAAATGGAATATTCATGTTATAATAGGAAGATATAAAAAAAACCCACTTAAGCTGCATATGAAAATGTGGAAACACCCTGACCAAGCTGCACCGAATTATTAACACTGTTTTGCAAAAATGGACAGAGTTTGGAGAGTTCCAAGATTTTTACGGTAAGAACTGGAGACCATCATCGGATCTTGATGGAAATTGAAGAAATTTTTGGCCTTATCACCTGGGTTGTGAATATCACTAGGAACGTCTGAGATGTTATTGTTGAAAATAAAACAGACCTGAAAACATAAACGATTAACATACATGAAACCCTAAAGGAAGTAATTTTCGGATATATATATATATATATATATATATATATATATATATATATATATATATGTGTGTGTGTGTGTGTGTGTGTGTGTGTGTAAGCCGTATACTGCGGAACACACTCGTTTAAAATAAAGATTTTATGCTTTCAAGGAAATAAAAATTCTTAGACTCATACTACGTGATATTTCGAAAACTCAATGACTTCCGTAATAATATTGGATCAATGGAGGTTTCTGAAACTTACAGAGTGATTACTGAGCACCATGACGTCTGTCGATTTGAAAATCTACCTTTTGTAATTATACGGCGTCGCGCAACTTTTGGAAATGACTTTCCAAGCCAAGTTTGCAAATGGTTGTACGTATGTCCACAAACACTACTCGAAGTAAACTCACATGACCGTAAAGTACTGGCTACGACAAGTGACAGAGGTTTTCTTAAAAGTTTAAATTGACTGGGATATCTAGTGGGGTGTATAATCAGAAAAATCTAAATGACAGACACAGCGAAAGACGCAAGAAATGCATAATAGACTCTAGTCGTCTTCACCCTTTATGCTAAACTTTGTAAAACCAGACTTGAAATTGTGTATCTTCTTCAGCTGATTCGACTATAAACCATATGAGAAGTGCCTGCTGTCAAAGGACTCACAGTAAAACAAAAATGAAAAACTACAAGTCCCATGAGCCTCTATGCCATAACCCTCAACAAGAGGGGGTCATAAAATTAAGTCACAAGACCATGGTAGATCAAAACATTAAAATAATGCAGTACAAACACACCAGTAGCTTTATATCGATGTTTTTTTCTTAACGGGATCAATAAATAGCCAAACAGAATGTGCGTAGGACCCCACCTACACGCCCAACCAAGTCGCGCTGACACTCCTCGCTTTACTCGTTGCATTTTCCATATTTTCCCCTGACTTTTGCTATCTAAATAGGTTTATCCTGGTTAAGGCAAAAAACTTAGAAGTGCTAACGGTCAACACTTACCGTACTAGCCATGCTGTGGCATTTAAATCCAGTTTGTGGAAGTTTAATGCGCTTCAGCCCACATTCCCCTTTCAAGACTCTCGTGGGATGGAAAAAAAACAGCGCAGAGTTCCCTTAGACGAACTAATTTGAATAGATCAGTAAATCCAAAACGCCCTTTGACCCGAACTGCGGCGCAGCACACTTTAGGGAGCGTGGTGTGCCTCGCGGGCGGACGGAGTGACAATCCGGGGCTGTCGCTACTGGCAGCCGCCTGGTGCTCAAGTTGGCAAGGCTGAGCAAAACCGGAAAGGTCCTGGAGTCTCGCCAGTAGGCAGCCTGCACACCGACTAAAGCAGACAGAGTCACTCCAGCTGTAAGTCACACGCTATTAGCGACTTCGACTTGTGCTGCTGTTTTTTGCACAGTTTTGTGTCAGGAATTTCGTGTCACATAACTACTGATAAAATGAATGCTTACCTTTCACAGTTTCATTTTTAAGAGGCAGTTTTTTGAAATTTTATTACATCAAAATTGACCATTTTTAGGATACTGAGTATTCTGAACTAAAGGCAATACGTGAGTAGTTATTCCAAGTTAACATTTCTCAACACAGTTTGCATAGCGTTCCATAGTAAACCTCGTCCAATCTTAACATTTTCAAACTTAGTAATTCAGTTAAGGATAGATACACAAGCGACAATAATTCTTGAGATCCAGGCCATTGCAAAGCATACCCACATCCACAGCAGTCACTCGTACTAGTCTAATTTATAATATGCAACCTAACCAGCCTAACGTTTCGTTGTTAGAAACAAAACTGAAGAGAGTGTGCAGAATACACATAGGTGGTGACTTGATCCAGGATCTGTGGTGTTTAGAGGCAATGGATAAGTTCCTCCCCATGGCAATAATAATAGTAATACTGATGATGCAAACCGTCGCAACCTGTTGCTAGATTTAATTTCAACTCCCCACAACCCTGTAATTAAATAAACAAGTTTATTATTATAGAATAGTTACAGTATATGCCATTGGTATTTTTTTGGTGGTATGGTGGCAGAGTGGTTAATACTGCTCCAAACAAAAAAAAAAACAACCTTTATATAGCACCTTTTAGATGGTGACCACCATCCCAAGGTACTTTACAGGTATGTGTGGTATCCATAGTACTGTACAACTGTTTATTTTACAGTTTTTATCTTTATAATTGGGATACAGGCAGATTAAAGGAATACTTCACCTGAAAAAGGAATATTTTTTATATGCTATGTAGTTTGTATACTGATGGCAGAGAATAAAAAAATAATGTCATGTTTTAATGCAGAATGGAGAGAAAAACTTATATGATAGAGCATATAATGATAAATGCTGTACAGTTGCAAACATTGTGAAAATTGTCAATGGAATAAGAAAACGCATCTCACATTACTTGTTGCCTAGTCCAGATAACCGTCATCCAATAATACACCCAAAACATGAAAAACATATACAATTTTTGCCAAAATATTGTTAAATAGATACATACATACAGTACACGTCATAAACTGGAAACTTAAGCCTAATGGGATTGCCCTTTTGAATTGAAGACTGAACTCTTAACCAATGAATGAGGGGGAAAGGCAGATGTTCAATTCAAAAGCGCAGTATTATGGGAACTCATTTTCCTGTTTATGATATGTGCTGATAATTCCAGGAGTATCCATTTAACAATGTTTTATTAAAGAATGCATGTATTTTGTATGTTTTGGGCATATGACTGGATATCTGGCGTGTAGATTAGGTGACATAAGTAACTCGAGATTGGATGTTTTTCAGATTGCGTGCTGCTATATAGCATTGGACACCACTGAGTTTTTTTCTCTCCTTTCTGTGTGAAAAGATGAGCATAAAAAATTTTCTACACCATTGCTATAACCAAATGGGGTAAGTAAGATATTAAAAAAAATCATTTTTGCGTGGAGTTTTCCTTTAAGTAATTTACTTAGGGTCACATATTGAGCTGGAGACAAGAAATACCACTATTCTACACATCCTGAAATTCTATTAAACTCTCACTCCCGGCTGAATCATGTGTTAGTAAGTGTTTGTTTAAGTTCTGTATAGCTCCGAAGATAGAGATGACAGGTTTTTAAATTGAAAGCAATCAGAAGATGAGAGTCAAAATAAATAGGCAAGGGTTACAACAGTAAACTCAAAACGGCCGTAAAGGCTAAGTACAAATATAAATCATAGTTTAAAAAGCAAAGCTTTGAAGAAAAAAAAAATCAGAAAAACATAGCATAGAAATAAGAAAATATGAAAATGTTGTGACAATTTGTGCTTTTTTGCAACGTTTCATCTCAGATATTGTCAGCTCAAAATTAATCCTGTCCGTTAGTGTGTGAGTGAACCTTGCATTGGACTAGTTGGTGTATCCAGAATAGGTGCCTTCCTTTTGCCCCATGCTGCTGAGTATCAGACTACTCTATCTTTGAAATAAGTGGACTCTGAAAATGTATGGATTTTTGTTTAGTATCCATGTGTAAAATTCATCTTATAAAGTGCACTAGGGCATAAGTGAGCATCTTAATATAATTGCAAATTTCTCAAAACATGTTTTCACTTTGTCATTGTGAGTTATTGAGTGTAGATTGATGGACAAAAATGGCAGATGCTTCCATTTAAAATTAAATCTGCAACCCACTAAAGTGTACAGAAAATTAAGGGTGTGAATACTTTATGAATTCACTGTGTACGGTTAGGTTATTCTAATATTTGAATGTATATAATATATACATAGTAAGTATCCAGACAGCAAGTAACTATATAACATCATTATAATAAGCACAAATTCACACTAATAGAATAAAAGTAACATGAATTACTTTTTGTTAAACAGAACAGCATTTAGTGTAACCAACTTTAAAATGCAAAACTAGATTTGTTATAGAATTGTATGTACAATTTTGTTTCAAGTAGTCCTATTGTACATTCTTCCAAAAGTCTTTCAATAATTGTAATAGTTCTGTTTTGTGTAATAAACAATGCACATCCCAATGGGCATGAAAATAATAAGAGTAGCAAAGACCAAGAGTTTTACTGGGGAAAACAGAGGCACTGTAATGTCAAAGCATGGGAGTTAATTTTTTAGCAATGTGATAGCAACATTTCAAGTGATAAACTGAAATCAAAGTTGAGGACGAAACTCGATAGAAACTAGAAGCCCTTGCTAAATATTTGTTTGTTTCATAAACAGCTGATGTCACAGTCTCTTTTTGGGCTTTTCCTTGTTGGTCAAAGTTAATATATTTTACAGTGCACATCATTCTCTTTTAAAGTGCATTCATGGAAGTATCAATATATTCTCAAATATATAATATAAATATTCTCAAGTGCATGATAAACAACAAGAAATAAAAATTAATAATATATCCATTTGGTTCCCTTCCATTCCATTTTCCAAACCTGCTTATCTAGAGAAGAGTCATGGGGAACATGGAGCCTATCCCTGCAAGCATTGGGCGCAAAGCAGGAACAATACCTGGAAAAGATGCTAGTCCGTCACAGAGTATAACACATCCAAACAAAGCAAAATTAACAAAAATCAAATACTGACAGACTGTTCTCTTTAATTGACTGTAGGCTGCTTTTTGTTCTTTTCTTGTCCAAGTCATACCACACAGCGTCAGTCTAATGCTGTTAGTGTTGAATCTGTGATCCTCCACTACAGATTGGTGTTAAATGTGTTCTTTTCCCATATTCATGTTTTAAATGAAAGTATCTTGTACAAATATTTAATTTTTATTATTTGTTATTGTGCAAGTTTTTCTTGTATTAAGTACAGTATATAATTTTGTTTATTTATTTTGTCACCTAAAGTGATCCCTTTATATATTTACATGTGAGCTTATTTATTTTTTTCTGTTTTTTTATATATTTATTTTCACTTGTCATTTTGAAGTTATCATTATAAATATAATATACAAATTTGTTTTAGTTTTTTCCTTCAGTACTATGTATTTTTTCTTTAACCGTATGTACTGTACATTTTGATTTTGGAATTGTTTGATTCCTGTCTGATATTTTATATTCATTATTTGACTTTTCTTATTATTTTTCTTATTGCTTTTTCTGTTCTTGTTATATATTCTCAATGTATAATTAGTAAAATTTTCTTTAACTTCCTGTTTATTTCCATTCCTGTTTTTGATGAATAAAAATTTATATTACCACTTTTGATTTTGTTTTCTTGGTTAAAATATCTTTGTTTATTATGTATTTCATTTTAAAAGTATTGTACGCTTAATCAGTTACTTCTGATTTGGCCCTATTTAGCATTGTATATTTTTGCAGATTTTTTGTAAGTTCATTCTCCAGCTTGTCCATTTTTTAACAATATTAATGTAAGCAGGTTTATCATTTTTTCACTGGTAGTTCACTTATTATACTTTTAACTTTTTCATAAAAGACATACAAACTGATAGATAAATCTCAAACTTTTGACTTCTGGTTTTGCACCTCAGTAGCCCACGTTTTAGTGACATTATATGTGTATAGTATCTCATACTATAGCTATAAAAATTATCAACCCTGGACAACCCTGAATGTCGCTACATAATTGCCTCCTGACAACATCTAAGTAATGAAAATGTAGTGTACTTATTGCTTATAAAGCATTTTGAATTGGTGGTGAACATACAAATGTTCATCTATCCATTACCAGGTTTTCTAAATTTAGTTCCAGGTCACAAGAACAATAGAAGGCTGCTGTACAAAGTAATGTTTGCTTATTCTCTTTTGCTATCCTTTCTTACATTTATTAATCTTCTAAAGAAGCAGTGCTACGGCTTGGTCATTTATAAACTTTTAGCTCTTCAGTAGCTATGTTTGTAATCTATTTTTCTGTAGAATTCCATAAAATAATTCTGCAAACTGCCTTTTGATTTTGGAGATGAGGCATGATTACACAGAGCTACATTCTAGTACAGTTTTCAGCTGGGATTTCATCTTTCTATAAGTTATATATTCTCTGTGTTCCCACATAGGTTTCGTCCAGAAAGTTTGCTTTCTTCCTGCAGTCCAATGATATGCTGTTAGTCTGACTATTGTACAGCATCTCCATCATTATACACACTGCAGTGGGCTGGCATTCTGTTCAGAACCAAATGAGGTTTTGCCTGTGATGCCACCAGATTATGCTGTGGCACCAGTTGCTCTGTGCTGAATAAAGCAGGCTCAGTAAGTACATAGATCTTTTGAAGGCCAGACGTTCCAAATGACCTTGGATATCCAGTTATTTTTCTTTCACTTTCTGTACTGTGCCTCCAATGTTTATTATAAATGAATAAATGTATATGATCTTATTGCCTTTTTGGAATAATTTCAGACTATAGTGACCTCTATCCCACTTCTAATAAAAATTAAAAATATATTTTAGTAAAATAGGATGCAATACATAAAAATAAAAAAAAAATTATAAATAACATTATTAAGAATAAATACTAGTTATTTTCATCAGAGCATTTCAGGCCAAACCCACTTCCAAATTAATGTATTGTAAAGTACAAAATAATATTTTGAGATGTGCTAGTAGATAGAGAACATATAAGTAAAGCAGCATGCAAAGTCAAGAGAAAAATTTGAATGATTTCCAGTTGCACTTCTTAGCCAAAGGTCAGTGTACCCAGCCTAAAGCATTACTTACAGTACATTTCTTCACTGTATCTGCCTGTGAGATCCATCCTATAAAGTGGTTAATTTTGCAGGTTTGTTCAAGACCACTTAATGATTTATTTGCATAGGATAGCTGTAAAACTGCAGTAAAGTACTAAATGCAAAATAATGCAAAATGAAGTAAAATCCAACCATGAACTCGTTTTTAATTTTCATTACTGACAAAAAGTCAGCACTTCAGTTTTATGTCTCATCTAAAAGAAGGCACCGTATTGACAGCACAGTGTCTCTGTCACTGCAGTGGGACATTGAGATCCATACACAGACCACGGAGTAAACGTACCTTCTTAGTCTTTCCAGCACCTCTTCCAACAACAATGCAAGCTATTCCTAGATTGTCTCCCATCCAAGCACTGGCTGGGCCTAAACATGCTTAGCTTCAGCTGGATTATCTTTTCTGAAGTGCATATGGTGTAATCTGAAAGCAACATGTAACATTAATACTGCCAGTGCTTCCACTGCCAGCTAAAATATCAGTTTTCTCTTCAACTTTATTATTCAGTTTTCAAACTTATAATAGGGAGCTTTTTGCTGATAAAGGCAGCTCAAATACAAGTCCTTGCTATATTCAGTAACACTGAAAGGGCCATTAAATAGATTTGACATGGGGTCCATTTCTCACAGAATAAATACTGTTTGGGACAGTTTGGACGGAATTGGGACAGGCACCCTAACCCCAGCTCCACTGTCATGCAGTCACCCATTCATTCACACCACACACACAGACCCATTTGAAACTTGGCAGTTTTATATCTACGCAAAATAAGGAATCATCAAGTATTTGTTGCACTGAATTAGTTCATGTTACAGGAAGTAACATTCACAATTCACATTGTATATTAACTATCACAATAAATTAGCTACCCAGAATGACTTAAGAGAAAAACTGATACCAATAATCATCATTTCATTGGTGAAGGAATTGAAAAAGTATGTTTTTAACATGATGACATTCCAACATATCAGTCAACATGCCTGAACTGTAGTGGAATGGTCCTTATAAATATGAGGCACCACTATTATCAGAAGCATGGTACTTTAAATGAATGTTATCCACCAAAGTCTACTGTCTAAGGATAACAAAGTCTTCCCTGATGCAGCTGTATTAAACAAGTGCGTTATAGGCATTTTGTAAGAGGCTCCTACCAATTATTAATAGATAAAGTTATTGGATCTGTGAGACAGGTGACTCTGTCATCTGCAAATGCACATCCTGTTCATGCTTTGATAGAAAATATCTAAAGTCGGGGTGATGGATGGTGGCAAGCTATCTCTAGCCACCGATCAATTATCAGACAATGCAGATGTGGTGCTACTGTGCATTTATGTTGATATTTCAATGGTGCTAAATTTACAGAGGAACAGGTGCCATATGCTGGGAGCACCAGCACCATTTTTTGCTCTAAATGCCACTTTTGAATTGCTTATGTCCCTTAATTGTGTAGGGGAGCCCTCTCACTCCTTCATATCTTTCTAGGTGTTGACTTTAAAAACAAAGTAGCAAACATGGAGTGATTCTTTAGTTATCTCACTGTGAATAATAGGGCACAGACTCCAAAATGTAAGTGGGAAAAGTGGAGTGAATTAATTAATTTGGTTATAAATTCTTTTCTGTGCATTGCATGCATTATTAATATGATATTAGCCCAATTTCAAACTCTGTGTGTGATTTTATGCATGCCTTACATTTATAGATTTCACATAATTTTAATGTAATTAAAAAAAAATGTGCTTAAGGATGGCTTGGAACAGGGAAAAAAGCTGTAAGGTGCATCTAAAATTCTGAAGGGATGGCACTATTTAGGTTGAACCGGAACTGTTGCAACTACCAAAGTGAAACTTTAATTTTACTTTCAGTCTCAATAAACATTTAAGTAACAATGAATACCCTGTATTAAAATCTTGAATTATAAAATGAATTGGTATTTCATTATGCTGTAATGCTATTAATAACCTCTGCTTAAACAAAATATAATATGGTTTCCATCTTCCTCTAACATGTACCTTCCTTAATGGGTTAAATGTATTGAAACATTCTGAGGCGTAGTAGAGGAAGAACTGAGACACAGATGCAAGCAACCATTTGTTATCTCTTTTCTGATGAGGACACAGGCTAACTCCTGCTGTTGGCCTCAGGAGATGTTTGGCAAAGTACTTAAACTCCTTAGGAGGATTTCCATCTTCTTCCAGTTTAACCTATCCAGCTGACCAGCAAAGCTTCTTTTACACATACATGGCTCTGTACCTCCAGCAGTTTCTCTTCTGCATATTTCCTTACTGGTCAGATATGTATCAATATTTTTAAATGCCAATGCAAGATGAATGCACTATAGGTGGAATAGCCACAAGTATTTTCAAGTTTAAGCTTAATTCATTTACAAAACACATAATGCAGACTCAAAGTGAAAATAAAATCACCAGTAAGCTTTTATATATGAATATTGAGAAATTATTAAAAAAAATTGTTCCAAAACCACTAAACCAGTTGTTTTTACTCCTTTCATACAAGATGAAGCTAGTGTAAATTGAATGACTGTTTATGCTCCACTGAATTTTTGTACAATTGAATTAAGTAAGTGAATGTTTTCAAAAACTAACAGAAAATTGCCCTTCCTTTGTCCACACTTCCCAATTGGCCACCAATTGACGATCCCAGGTCTATTGTATATAGTTTTCAGGCTGAATTTTATTCTAATTACATGAAGGAGATCAGTGTACATTGTAGGTTTTTTTCCCTGCATTTTCATAGATTGTTGTTTTTATCCACACTTAATTTAGTGTAGTAAATAGGCCAATTCCTGCCTCCAGCTAACTTTAACACCCTGAGCAAGTCACTTATCCTGCCTATGTATCATCTAAAAAGACACTTGTAAACCTTAACCTAAAACAGTATACAGTATATCCAAAGATGTAAAGTGCCTTAACATAGTGCTTACTATAGAAAGGTGCTATTTAAAATTAAGATTGTTTGCCGAGAGTCACCCACATAAGTTGAAAGTGAATATTGTTACATCAAAATTGGCTTAGGTTGAGTCTGAATTTGGGCATCATGTTCAGGTGTGTTGGCTGCCAAATGTTTCTTATCCCTGTCTATGTAAAGTGCTTTCAATGTCTAAAAATTCACTATATAATTAATAGGTAATGGGAGCAATAGGTTCAAACCATGTATGGTTTAAAGTACAGTAACAAACAAATTATTAAATCACTTGTTGATGCCTATTGAATTCTCTAGACAATCAATGTATCAGCATTATGTTCCAGCGGCACTTTGTTGAGACTAAACACACAATGTAAATATCCCAGGATCATGTTAGGGATACATAGAAATGCTAAAGTAGTGAGTTACGTATTCAATTTCTGCTGACAAAAATGATGATTTTTAAAAGCTTAGAATTAGTTTTAAATACTCCAGTTGTCATTACCTGATTATGGGAATTTTACTTACTATTTTGTAAGAGAACTGATGTTTTTGTGGGTTTTAGTTTGAACAATCAGGTTTCCACCCATATTCCAAAAAAAATCTTATTAGGTTAATTGGTGACTCAACATTGTACTGGTATTGTAAGTATGGGTATGTTTAGGCTTATACCCTATGACAGAGTAATGTTCTTGTAGGGTTTGTTTCTGCCTTGTTCTCTGTCTTGCTTTGTCATGTTTCCTCAGTCACATCCTAAAAATATACTTTTTAGTTGAATTGGCAATTCTAAATTTGCCCATTATGATTAATTGTACATATGCATTAGTGTTCTCATCAGTAAACTGATTGTTGTCTTGATTCTGCTACCAGGAATGAGCTCCAGCTTTCTGACAATACTGTACAGCAATAGAGGAAAAAAGAACTGAATTGATGTATAGCTCTCCAGGAACATAAAAGTCAAAGAGGTAGGCACTGATGTTTGAGTGAAAAATAATCTTAAAAAGTCCAAACATTCACCTGTTTTATATTCTGTACCTGCTTTACTCTCAACAAGGTTATGGATTCTGTAAAATGATGTCTCAAATATACTATAGCAGAGTGACATTGGCTACGTTTCCCAGAGGTTTATTAAAAGCATGATGCTTAATTGTAATTGTGACATTTTGTTTAAAAGTATGTTTTATGACCAAAACTCTCAGGATTATTAGAGGAACACAGTTATAAAAATAGGCAAAATGAACCAAAAACAGCTGCTTAAATTGCCCTGTGTAAAAAGGTTATGTGCCCCTATATTCAAAAGCATTCCTTAGGTTGGGGTATTCTCTAAGATGCCATGCCCACTAGCTCAAATTAGCAACTAACAACTCATGGCCACAGATTACCCAAGAGTCCAAGGCAGTTTCTGGGCTATGTTTTCTTTAAGTTTAGAATTTTCTATTTGCCAATGTGAGGTTTTCACTTTATGCATGTATAGCCTCTTTTGAGATTGTTCAATCTCCTGCACTATCTTAATGCTACCTATAACCTTAGCAATCCCATGCCAGACCAAATGACAAATTGAGGAAAAACTGGATTTGTGCATTTCATCAGAATTTGTAGCTTTCTCAAGCAAATACTATAAGTATCATATGTCAAAGATGCAAATTCTAAAGTTGTTTACCTCCATTTCAGTTCTGCATAGAAATTTCACAGTTTTTCAGTGTTTGTAAGTTGTGTCAACCTTCAAAAAGAATGAATTCATTTCATGAGGCAGGATGTGCATGAGATCTTATAGATGTGGCAAAGCAAGCTTCAGTGTACTGGCGGAGTGGAGATTGACTTTAAGATAATGGTGAAAAAGCGACCTTAGTATTATTTAAATACATATCTTCAGAAAGACATTTATTTCACTTTTGTTTGATTTTTCTAATTCGATACTATGAGATAGTAAATATTATATAAAAGCTATTTTTTCATTTGTAAAAATTGGATATACAGTAATTGTTTTTAATGAGAATGTGTCTGTTAAAAAAAATGTTAGAAATGCCCAAAGGCAATTACTGCCAATTGATATCTTGCTGAAGTTTCTGAACAAATATTAAGGAAAGTAGCTGGTAAACACAATTGAGAAGCACAAGTATTAGAAGCTGGAATAGAAAGGGCATTTCCATAAACAATCAAAATGTGTAAAGATGAGAGGATTGTGTTTCACTAATATACTATTTTTTTATGAAGGCAGTGAAGACTTTCATAATTGGAAACTGTTTGACTTTGGTGCGCAGCTATTGTTTTAGATAAATTTCCCACTGAGAGGGTTGTGGTTCAGATGATAAGAAACAAAGTCAAAGTGCTGTCTTGGATAGAAGCTGTAGTAGAGACTAACAATTTAGGTTGTCTAGGTTGCACTAAATAATTTTAAGCAGATACATGGGCATTTTTCTAGCACTTTGGAGTATTGGTGAGCATTGATGTTCATGACAATTTATTTGATTCCCAGCTTCCCTAGTTTGAATGAATGTGGTTGTGTGATCAATAGGCACTTGATCCAGAGTTGTTTTCTTGTTTATACAGGGTGAGGCAGAAAGGATAGACGTTTTTTACAAAATTATTAATTTTTTCTTACAAAGAAATTTTTTCTAAATGCAAAATACGCCTTACTGAACGATTACTGAGGCCAAGTTCAGAAGAATGCTTCCGAGCAGATCAGCTTGGACTGCGCAGCATGGCTAGTCGTACGCTTTCCACATTTTTAGGGGTACGTGCCATTCGTGTAGCCCCCGACGGTCTTTTGTTCATTAGTGTACCTTGTGTACGAAGTGCTTTAACCCAACGTAGGATAGTGTTACGAGCGGGAACAGCTTTATACTTGTGGATATTGAAATGGCACTCACGCTGAACTGCTGTAATAGATTGGTTGTTCTTGACAAAACAGTCGTACGCAAAAACGCGGTGTTCTATTGTCCACGGCTCCATGGCTTCAACTAAAAAGAAAATAAAAAAATGCTAAGACTTCGCGAACCTAACGCCACCTACCGCACATCTGTCACTTCACCTAGTGGTGAGTTCTAGCCATTTCAAAGACGTCTGTCCTTTCTGCCTCACCCTGTACCAGTAAGGCCTAAGAATGGATGCAGAAACTCAGTAATTGAAAATCAGATTTATACAGTATTTGGATAGATTTCTTTAGAAATATCTGGATTCAGACTTCTCACATCTTGACTTTCAAAGACTTTTATTAGCTGTGTGCCCCTGAGAGGAAACTTAGTTTAAACCTATTTGTATTTAACGGCTGGCACTGGCAATAGTTGTCAGTTCCTTACAGTATTTAGTGAATTATACACTGCTCCACTGACAGACTGAGGAGATTGTTTCTCCCCCACACTATGTGACTCTTCAGTTCCACCCGGGAGTAAACATTAACATTATACAAAGTTATTGTCTGTTATACCTGCATTTTTATCACTCTTTAATATTGTTCTTTATGTATGCTGCTGCTGGAGTATGTGAATTTCCCCTTGAGATTAATAAAGTATCTATCTGTCAGTTTAGATCCTACCTCTCTGGCTGCACTCAGTTCATACAGCTTAAAACCTTCACTTCCCAACCCACCGCTGTTACTTTAGGTGTGGGTTCTTTTTATTATTTACTTCTTCCCCTTGGCAATATTTTCCGTAAATATAACATTAATTTTCACTGTTATTCTGATGACACCCAGCTCTACCTTGCTAGTAAACCCACCTCCTCTTTTCCACCACCTTCGCTTATTGACTGCATTGCTGAAATTAAATCCTGGTTCTCTTCGAATTTTCTTAAATTAAACAGTGACAAAACTGAGGTTCTCCTCATTGGTTCAAAATCATCATTATCCAAAACCAATAATCTTTCTCTTATTATTGATAACTCTGTTGTTTTCCCATCACCTCAGGTCAAGAGTCTGAGTGTCATCCTCAACAGTACTCTATCTTTCCAATCTCACATTAATAACATCACCCGGTCTGCTTACTTCCACCTACATAATATTAATCGCATTTGCCCCTCCCTCACTCCTCATACCACTGCCATTCTTGTTCACAGTCTTGTTACTTCTTGGCTGGACTACTGCAATTCACTCCTCTTTGGTCTCCCTAATAAATCTCTTCATAAGCTTCAGTTTGTCCAGAATTCTGCAGCATGCATCATTACTCAACTCTCATCTATTCACCATATTACTCCGGTCTTGCAGCAGCTCCATTGGCTCCCGATTAAGTTTCAAACTGATTTTAAGATTCTGCTCAGACTGCTATTAACATTTAAGGCCATTCATAACCTCGCCCCTCCATATCTGTCTGACCTCCTTCATGTTGCCATTCCCTCCCGTAACTTTAGATCCTCTTCCTCCATCCATCTGACTGTCCCTCTCGCCCGTCTAACCACCATGGGGAGCAGAGCATTCAGCCGTTTTGCTCCCAAGCACTGCAATTCATTACCTGCCGAGCTTAGAAATATCAAATCATATTCATCCTTCAAGTGTAAACCTAAAAGCATCTGTTTAAAATGGCTTTTTCTTTATGATTACAGTGGTTATGTTTGGTTTTAATTTTTATATTTTCTGATGTTTTAGTTGTTTATAATTGTGTCTTTTATTTATTTATTTATTGTTTGTTTGGTGTCCTTGAGTTTTCATAAAGGCGCCTTGTATAAATAAAATGTATTATCTATCTATCTATCTATCTATCTATCTATCTATCTATCTATCTATCTATCTATCTATCTATCTATCTATTTAAAGTACTAAAGAAATGGTATTTATTCAGGACTTCTGAAACAGGTATGTATAGTAATAAATCAATACAATACAGTAGTGTTCTTCTATAATTCTTCTCTTCTTCTGTATCTTCAGTTTCCTTCCTTTAATATTAATTTCTGAGAACATATACTGTGAAGTTTGGCAGCCCACTGTGAAAAACAAGTAAAGGGGGATGGGGTGTCAACTGCAGCAGAAAGTAACAACCTTCTTGATGTAGCAGGTTTCCTTTGGCTAGATGCCCACTAACGACAAGGCCCTGTTAAGAGAATTTAAGTGTTATTAGTTTTTAATGTGCAACCTCTGTCTTTACGAGAAGCATTGTGACGAGTGAGATCAGATCTATAGGGAGAGAAAATATCATGGAGCAACTTAGCATTTAAGAGAAAACAGAAAAGTTTGCATGAGCAGAGCACAGGTCTAACAGAAAATGGTTTGAATAACTTCAGTGCATTCTGCAGCTTTCATATTTTGGTGGCATCTTGTGTAAACACAATAAAAGGAGCCATAGTGAATGCAACAGGAAAGTGAAGAGCATGTTAAGCGCCCTGGGGCCTATCTGCCAGTCCAGTGTGTAACATACTTCCTACTTTGGCTGGCACAATACAAGTCTGTTGTTAATTTCTTATCTCTCAAATCCTGAATTTTTGTAAAATGATAACCAAAAGGACCGTTAAAAGTATGATGTGAATATGGAAAACTACAGCCCTCTTGTGGTAATTTATGACTATTACACATGTAGGATATCGGTGTGTTATTGGTATTAATTAAAATACAGTATGTCAATTTACTACATTTTGTTGGTTTTTATGCTGTCTCTTTAAAGAATGGAATTTTAAAAATTTCTGTAAATTGTAAATATCACCCATTATGATTTGAGTTTTCAGAATTCTGAAGTACTGATAAAATATGTCTTAAATTTAAAGTAAAAAATATTTTAATATACTGTTGATCATGTACAACAACAGACTCTATGGGCACATGTTAGACAGCATATATAAACTCTGCATTAGTTGGAGTAATTAAATATTTAGGGTTGTTAATGTAAAACTTTGCATCTTTAATGTCATTGGGTGCAAAAAGTATATCATAACTGTAACCTAGAGGTAGGGTTTTAGTTACAAGATGAAAAAATTAATTCCTTTTTTGAAATGACAGCTTTTTTCACATAATAGTTATAATATAAAATTATGTCAGACTTTTTAATTTTAGTAAGATTGTGTGACCAACAATAATGAAGTAAAAAACATTTAACTCATTATTAAAACAACATTTTTTTAAAAAGTGCCTCAGTTGCTTAAGGTGCATATTTTGTAATAGAGGTTTTATTTTTTCAAATTTAACTAAACATAATTTAAATCATGTACAAATGTAATTTGGCTTCACCTATCAACAGGAGTCATTGTGAATGGTATAAAAAGGAATCAGCTGTTTTTGTGGAATTTCCTTTAGTGTTTCTGGTTGAATCGCATAGATAAAATATTTGCTAATAAGAAACTAAAAAAACTGTCTGTGGAATCTTTTTGGGAAAAGGTTCAGATAAACAAAAGGACATTAAATAGGTAGGTATTACCAGCATTGAATATTTTAGAACATCTTTCAAAATTGATAGCCAGTCAAGAAGAAATGAGGAAAAGTTACTAAGTGACCGAGAGTAGGTAGAAAGAAGCTGTGGGAACTGATGATAGCCATTGGACACCCTCTGCATTTTACAACCCTTTTTATTTTTCACAAGTCTGATCTATGTTATAATGTGGCAAGAAAAAATATATTTCTCCTGCAAAGAAAACATATCTAGATGTACAAAGGCTATAAATGACATAGACATCCCCACCCACAATTACAGCAGCCCATGTGAGCAGAGAGCTGAAAAGACTTCGTGCCAGCAAAGCAGCGGGTCCAGATGGTGTATCACCACGAGTGCTGAAGGCCTGTGCGTTGGAACTGGGGAGTCCTCTACAGCGCATCTTCAACCTGAGCCTGGAACAGGGGAGAGTCCCAAGGCTTTGGAAAACATCTTGTATCACCCCTGTCCCAAAGGTATCACGTCCTAGTGAGCTGAATGACTTCCCATGTTGCTCTGACGTCACATCTGATGAAGACCATGGAGCGGCTGCTGCTTCACCACCTGAGGCCACAGGTCCGCCACCCCCTCGACCCTTTGCAGTTCACATACCAGGAGAAGGTGGGAGCGGAGGATGCCATCATCTATATGCTACACCGATCCCTCTCCCACCTGGACAGAGGCAGTGGTGCTGTAAGAATTTTGTTTTTGGACTTCTCTAGCGCCTTCAACACCATCCAACCTCTGCTCCTTAGAGACAAGCTGACTGAGATGGGAGTAGACTCACACCTGGTGGCATGCATTGTGGACTATCTTACAGACAGACCTCAATATGTGCGTCTTAGGAACTGCAGGTCTGACATTGTGTTCAGCAATACAGGGGCGCGCAGGGGACTGTACTTTCTCCGGTCCTGTTCAATCTATATACATCAGACTTCCAATATGACTCGGAGTCCCACACGTGCAAAAGTTCGCTGATGACACTGCTATTGTGGGCTGCATCAGGTGTGGGCAGGAGGAGGAGTACAGAAAGTTAATCAAAGACTTTGTTAAATGGTGCGACTCAAACCACTTACACCTTAACACCAGCAAGACCAAGGAGCTGGTGGTGGATTTTAGGAGGCCTAGGCCCCTCATGGACCCTGTGATCATCAGAGGTGACTGTGTGCAGAGGGTGCAGACCTATAAATATCTGGGAGTGCAGCTGGATGACAAATTGGACTGGACTGCCAATACTGATGCTCTATGTAAGAAAGGTCAGAGCAGACTATATTTTCTGAGAAGGTTGGCATCCTTCAACATCTGCAGTAAGATGCTGCAGATGTTCTACCAGACAGTTGTGGCAAGTGCCCTCTTCTACGCGGTGGTGTGCTGGGGTGGCAGCATAAAGATGAAAGACGCCTCACACCTGGACAAACTTGTTAAGAAGGCAGGCTGTATTGTAGGAGTAAAGTTGGACAGTTTAACATCTGTGGCAGAGCGACGGGCATTAAGCAAACTCCTGTCAATCATGAAGAATCCACTGCATCCACTGAACAGGATCATCTCCAGGCAGAGGAGTAGCTTCAGTGACAGACTTTTGTCACTGTCTTGCTCCACTGACAGACTGAGGAGATCGTTCCTCCCCCACACTATGCGACTCTTCAATTCCACCGGGGGGAGTAAATGCTAACATTAATTTTATTTTTATTTTTTCATTTTTTCATTTTTATTACTATTTAATTTAATATTGTTTCTTTGTATCAGTATACTGCTGCTGGATTATGTGAATTTCCCCTTGGGATTAATAAAGTATCTATCTATCTATCTATCTAATGTTATAAAATTTGAAAAAAGTTTAAAACAAGACATATGCATTCTCCTAATACTATCTGGAAAATATCTTACTGTCTAATGTGACTAGGGTAAGACTTAAAAATATGATTAACCCATCACTTATGGTCAAGCATGGTGCCTTGGGACTGCATCTCCTCTGAGATAACAGGGGATTTGGTTGGGATAGAGTTGCTGTCTTGTGTTTTGTGGTGGAAAGCTGATGTTAAAGAAGAACTTCACCTTTCAACAAGATAATACATTAATAGAAACGTTATGCTGTTTAAGTTGCAGAACAGTGTCACAGTCACAATTACTGTAGCATCACAGCTGTAGGGACCAGGACTTGAATCCAAGCCTGGTCCCAAGGTGAAATTTGCCTATTCTTTAAAGTCAATCACTTAAAAGCCTGTACAGCAGCTGTCCTTTTGCCACTTCGCGTCTCTGCTGCTCATTTTGTGAAGAGGGGAAGTTGAACGTACGCTAATCAGAAGTGGATGGGTCAGCTATTGGCTTTGTGCTGCTTCTTCCAAGTTGCCTGTTCTGCTTGTCGCTCTGCGAGTTCTGAAGGAGGAGGAGGAGTGAGTGTGCGTGTGTGTGTGTATTGGGGGGTGAGGACTGAACGCACGCTAAGGAGAAGTGCTCGGATCATCTGCTGGCTTTCTGCACCTGCTGCTGGAAAGCTGCGTTTTCTGCTTGTTCTTGTTTTAAGAGCACCTGAACTTTGTCTGCCAAAAGCATTCCAACAACTGCTAGGTTAGATGTCAGTGAACTTGTTTTAAATTGTTTGTAAGTAGGGCGTGATGTCCAAAAGTCACCATCTCACGGGTTTTGCTTCCTAAGGTTATAATGTCTAGTCTTGCGAGAGATGATCTGGTCTCGATCGCTTTGCTCAACCCATTCCACGGAGGCGTGCTATGCTCCTGCCATTTATCATTGTGAAGGGGGGAGCTGAATGCACACTTAAGGAGAAGTGGCTTTGCTAGCTTTGTGCTGCTTCTGCCAAGATGCTTGTTCTGCTTATCGCTCTGCGCGTCAATCATTTAAAAGCCTGTACAGCAGCTGTTCTTTTGTCTAACTGCCTTGTCTTGCGTGACATTAAAATGTTTTATAATAGAGAGATGCTACTCATATCTTTAGCCCGACATCCACATATCATATGTGTTTACAAAGTGTGTTTTAATAAGTTTACATGTGTTTAAAGCGTGTGGGATGGGTACTTTAAGGCTTAAATTATTACAAAAGTTTATTCATATGGTCTTTCTATATTGGATTTTCACCTGTCGCTGATGGGTCTGAAACGTAACTTCCGCGATAGGCAGGGGATTACTGTGATCTGTTCAAATTTACTACTCATCTCCTAAAAGATGCCATTATTTGTGAACCTTGGTAAAAAAGAAAAAAACAGAGCCTGGGGACTGTGGGAAATTGAGACTTAACTGTTCATAATAAAGGATATACTATATTGGTGGAAGTTTTGTTTGAAGCAAATATGAAGTATAAACTTCCCATAATGAAGGATATACATTGGGAATTCACCAAATAGGAAGAATTAAAATCAAAGGGAGCACATAATCACATCCAGTTTGGTTCAGAAAGCAAACCAGAGGCTACTGTTTAGGAATCTGTTAAAGAAGTTTAGAAAGTCACAGAGAGAAAAAATTGTTTTGCAGGACTGACTTTTGTCACTTGCAGTGGGCTGGCGCCCTGCTCAGCGTTTGTTTCCTGCCTTGCGCCCTGTGTTGCCTAGGATTGGCTCCAGCGGACCCCTGTGACCCTGTTGTTAGGATATAGCGGGTTGGATAATGGATGGATGAATGGACTTTTGTCACTGTGTAGTATGGGAGTGTCAATGCAAAGAACCAGTAGGAGACTGATATATGATGTGTGCTTCTACTAAAATCTTTGGCTTACTTGGATTTATAGACTTATTGTAATCTTTCATACTGAAATGTAAAACTTTCGAGAACTTAACCAACCCATCGCAGTCTGTTATGCCCTGTTCACTCTCCTTCAATCAGATTTCATGTAACTGTTATTCTTAGTACAATATTATAATGTCAAGTCAAATCATTTATAGGTGATAAAAATCAATTCTGTGTTTCAAAATGATACCAGGTGTTGCATTTTACCTTTTCATTTAATTTCTTGTAGTCATCTCTTTGACATCTTGTAAATCATTTTTGTAAAGCTGCATTCTATGTGTGAAGATTTGCTGCACAAGTAAATGTTGTTAATAATTTTTTGTTTTCTGCTAAAACCACTCATTCATAACAGACTCCCCTAAATTGAGCAGGTTAAATGTCTCCTCAGAAATTAACTTTAGTCCTCCACAGGAAACATTGGTCTATATTTTCCAAACCAACTGTAGTAAAGTTACAGGAATGCATCATACAGAAGGCATCCTTGCACTACTGAAAAATGTGTGATTTAGAATTTAAAATTTATGATTTGGAATATTTATGTAAATGCATTTCATGAGACAGTGAATCATGCTGGATGTTCTTCCCTGTTCCAAGACATTTTTAACAAAATTGCATCAACAAAGAAAAGTGTGTTGTTTATAAAGTTTAGTGAATTACCTTATTTGGCAATGTGAGGGGAAATGTTTCAGATTAGGGGTTAGGGTTAGGTGTGAAATTAATTACACTTTAAAAGTTTGAGAAGGTAAACATTCCATATTCCTTAAATCTACTGAAAAATTAGGACAATATATTAATTCAATGACTAACCCACTGGGCATTTAGAGTATAAAGTGGTGGCTAAGACATTATACAAAACCTTAGGGCAGGGGTGTCCAAACTACGGCCCGTGGGCCAACTGCAGCCTGTGGTCCATTTTTAATTGGCCCGCAGCAAATTCTAAAAATATAATGAAATATGGCCCACACACAAAACTTGTTCTTAGCTGTATTGTACTTCTTAGGTTTAACACAAGGCAAAGCTACTGTCTTGATGAAGGCAGCATCTTCACAAACAAGCGCAACCAAAGAACAATTTTGCTATGGGTGACCAAAAATGGCAGAACCAAAGAAACACACAATAGCAAGTGAATGCAAAATATTTCTTCCTAGAAGTCAAGGGCAAGTGTGTCTGTTTGATTTGCAATAAAACTATTGTAGTGATGAAAGAGTATAATGTGCGTCTACACTACAAAACCAAACATCCGAACTGGGGCCGAGCGAAAACAGAAAGTTAGGCAAATGGCAGCTAGTCTGCTAGCTCAACAACAGTATTTTTTCCATGCTAACAAAACACAAGAAAATGCCACATTAGCCAGTTACAAGGTAGCACAACTCACTGCCCAACACGGGAAACCTTTCTCAGATGTTGACTTCATAAAACAGTGCCTCAGTTAAGTCGCAGGAATAATGTGCCTGGAGAAAGTGCAGGAATTCAACAACGTTCATTTGTCCAGAAACGCAGTTGAGTGGCAAATTGGTGAGATTTGTCAGCTAACTTAAAACATCAAGTGTCAGATAAAGCTGGTACTTTTGATTTTTACTCGATTGCATGTGATAAGAGCACAGATGCCACAGACACCACACAGCTGTTGATTTTTTTGCGGGGAGTTGATGATAACTTTTACATTACAGAGGAACTACTTGATCTTTGGAGTCTAAAGAGAACAACAACGGATAAGGACATTTTTGAAACTGGGATTTGTGGTCAGGAGGGGCAGGTGAGGCTCTCATGAAAACTAAAAAAAAAAAAACTAATAATGATAACATAAAATAAATGTGTCCACTTATTTGTACTATAAATTTGTTTTCGGTATGATTCTGATGATTTTGATCATTTTTATTATCAAAATCGCTAAATTGCCGCATTTCCTGTTCAAATACAGGAGAGAAACAAAAGGTGCGGCAGCAACAAGCCTCACCTCACCTCGGACTGTGCTATCCCTCACACACTGGGTTGATGCACGCAATTGGTGCCTGCCTGTTGCCATTTCTTTTTATGTCGCCAATGTAAGGTTTGTAGACACGTTTACTATATACCCTGACTGTCCACAATCTCACTAATATCTTTAATGAAAGTGTATGACATATTTAGTCTTGCTGATCGGACATAAAACCGCAGTGAAAAGGCACAAGGTGAAGCAGACAGTACCGTGCTGCACTGAAGGGGGTGGATGTGAACCCAGTAGTTGCTTGTTACTGCTGTTCTTCTACTCGGAGGCTCTTGGCGCCAATAAGTTAGCAAAATCAGAAAGTCAAGTGCACTGCAGCAGTCTGTTTATAGTTGTGCTTGAAAGTTTTTTGAACCCTTTAGAATTTTCTGTATTTCTGCATAAATATGACCTAAAACATCATCAGATTTTCACTCAAGTCCTAAAAATAGATAAAGAGAAACCAGTTAAACAAATGAGACAAAAATATTATACTTGGTCATTTATTTATTGAGGAAAATGATTGAATATTACATATAGTATTGTGAGCCTTTGCTTTCAGTATCTGGTGTGAGAACCCCGCCAAACCCCCCATTGCAGCAATAACTGCAACTAAACGTTTCCAGTGACTTTGGATCATTCCTGCACACCGGCTTGGAGGAATTTTAGCCCATTCCTCCATACAGTACAGCTTCAACTCTGGGATGTTGGTGGGTTTCCTCACATTAACTGCTCACTTTAGGTCGTTCCACAACATTTCAATTTGGATTAAGGTCAGGAATTTGACTTGGCCATTCCAAAATATTAACTTCATTCTTCCTTAACCATTCTTTGGTAAAAACGACTTGTGTGCTTAGGGTTGTTGTCTTGCTGCATGACCCACCTTCTCTTGAGATTCAGTTCATGGACAGATGTCCTGACATTTTCCTTTAGAATTCTCTGATATAATTCAGAATTCATTGTTCCATCAATGAAGGCAAGCCGTCCTGGCCCAGATGCAGCAAAACAGGCCCAAACCATGATACTACCACCACCATGTTTCACAGATGGGATAAGGTTCTTATGCTGGAATGCAGTGTTTTCCTTCCTCCAAACATAACGGTTTTCATTTAAACCAAAAAGTTCTATTTTGGTCTCATCTGTCCACAAAACATTCTTCCAACAGCCTTCTGGTTTGTCCATGTGGTCTTTAGCAAACTGCAATGACGAGCAGCAATGTTTTTTTTGGAGAGCAGTGGCTTTCTCCTTGCAACCCTGCCATGCACACCATTGTTGTTCAGTGTTCTCCTGATGGTGGACTCATGAACATGAACATTAGCCAATGTGAGAGAGGCCTTCAGTTGCTTAGAAGTTACCCTGGGGTCCTTTGTGACCTAGCTGACTATTACACGCCTTGCTCTTGGAGTGATCTTTGTTGGTCGACCACTGCTGGGGAGGGTAACAATGGTCTTGAATTTCCTCCATTTGTACACAATCTGTCTGACTGTGGATTAGAGGAGTCCAAACTCTTTAGAGATGGTTTTGTAACCTTTTCATCATCAACTCATTTTCTGAGGTCCTTAGAAATCTCCTTTGTTCGGGCCATGATACACTTCCAAAAACATGTGTTGTGAAGAGCAGACTTTGATAGATCCCTGTTCTTTAAATAACACAGGGTGCCCACTGACCCCTGATTGTCATCCCATTGATTGAAAACACCTGACTCTAATTTCACCTTCAAACTAAGTGCTATTCCTAGAGGTTCACATACTTTTGCCACTCACAAGTATGTAATATTCGATCATTTTCCTCAATAAATAAATGACCAAGTATAATATTTTTGTCTCATTTGTTTAACTGGTTTCTCTTTATCTACTCTTTATCTACCCTATATTAGGGTTCACAAACTTTCAGTCACAACTGTATTTTTATTTTTTCTTCCAACTGACTACCAAAATGGAAGATTATATATCTAAGCTTAAAAATTTCTCAAAATTGGACTTTCAGGCTAATCAGGAAGTGATAAATAATGGAAGACCAATGCCGGAGCTAAAAGGTTTGCTTCAAACTAAGGGACAACTAAATTTTGACCTTAAATAAAATATTCTTTTGCTTTTCTTGTTATCCTTTTGTTGAACAGTCTTCGTTAAATTTGATTAAAGCCCCAGAATTAAAAGCTTTTAAAAACAACTAAATATTTAAATTAAGATCTAAATTGAAATCAGTTTTTATACACCACTCCATACTTTCATTTGTATTAAATGAGTATGAATTGTGGAATTGCAACTGTGAATTTAGAACACATTTAGGTGATGAGACGCCACGCAAAAAGAAAGATCAGTCTTTTCGGCTTAACATACATATGTGAGCAAACGTTTTCTCTGTTAAATCTGAACAGCAGATTGATAACCAAAATGACTGACAGCCATCTCTGTGATGTCCTTCGCATTTCAACCACCCAACTTACCTTTTTGTAATACAATAAATGAAAACTCATTAATGGAGAGTTGTTATGCTGTTTTTTCTTTAAGTATACAGTATTTAAGTATTAAGTATAATTTACCTATATTTGATAGATTTTGCTAGATTAATACACTTGAGGTGAGGAAATATACCTCACCTTAGTGAGTGGCCAAGCCCTTCATATATTTCTCTGTATGTGGCCCCCAGTGAAAAAAGTCCGGACACCCCTGCCTTAGAGGAATACCATGTTTTATGGTTTAAATATGCCAACATTGAAGCAGTCTTAGCATAAGTTGAACTTTTAAAACTTATCAGGATGGACCACTTTTATCCATGGGCCATTGTTGCATAACTCCATCTACTTCAATTCAGTTCTTTCTGCGAGTCTTTTCTTCACGTATTCAAGTTTTCTCTGAAAGTCCAAAGTCATATTACATTATCTAAAGAGATTGGTAGTGTATGTTAGGTGTCTGTCTGATATCCGATGATGGCTTGGTTCCTGCCTTGCTTTTTAGAATAGGCTCTGGGTCTTCTTATAATGGAAATATCATAAACTGATATTTTAACAGTTCTCCTGTCTTGATCTTGGTGGATCATTTGTATGGAAATTGTATGTTCTCAGTTTTACAAAAATCTTTTCCCATTCTATAAATGTGGTGCATAGGTGAATACCAGTTGTACAGTATGTTTACACTCTATACTTTGTGTTAGGGTAGTGGTCTAGATGATACTGAAATGGAATAACAGGAACATCTCAGAACATTAATCTGTATTGCTTAAAATGATCTGGTAAGTAAGATCTCTGGAAGCCATCTTGTCTCTATTTTAAAACTGCTCTGCAATATTCAAGGGTTGGTCTGGTTTCCTTTGCACTGTTTCTGAAAATAGGACCAGTGAATGAAACTCCAAAATGTAAAATGACCACAATCAAGTGAGCCTTTAAATAAAAAAAAAAATGAAAAATCTTCTGATGTCGACGTGCACTCCTGCAAACTTACCTCTATCCTTAGAAATCTCTTCAGCAGCAGCAATATCCCTCAGCCTGAACTGTTTTTGAAAAACTTAACATTTGAGTTTGAAAAATGAACAAATACATGAATGAGGGAGGCTAAACTCAAACATTCTCCTGTTTCATCAGTAGCAGGTTTTGATATACATAGAGAAGGATGGACACAATGACTATGAAGCTTCATCTTCTCACTGAATTTGTAATATTTTGTTAAATAAATGGATTCGACTCAGTGGCTATCATTGCTTCTCCCTGTCTGTGTTTTACGTAATTCCCTGTGTAGGTTTTCCTTTCCTTTATAGTCTGTTTTGTTTTTTTTTTCTCCCGCATCTCAGTGATACTTGGAATAAGTGAACAAATATCTATGTATACAGTTAGTTAGTCCTGTATAACATGGGCACTTCATCCAGGGCTTGCTTCTGCTGGCAAATAATGATGATAATATAAACATCAGAAAACCCTAAAACAGTTTTAAATTGGTTTAAAAAATTGATGGATGTTTTTATACAGGCATTAACTTTCTAATGAGCAGACTTCATTATGAATTAAGTGTGAATCAGTAGCACACTTTTTCTGTATTTTATAAATAAGCTACTTTTTAGAAAAAAGTGGACATTATTTCACACCATTGTTGCAGTGTATCATAAAGACATGGAGCTTTACTAATTCATTAAAATTTATACCAATTACATACAGTGGAACCACGGTTCACGAACGTCTCAGAACACGTACAAATCGGGTTACGACCAAAAAATGTTCGCCAGACTTTTGCATCTGTTCACGACCACACACTCGGTATAAGAACAAGCCAGTTTCCCTTTCAGTTTGTGCGCGCTGATGATTTCTGCACGTGTTCAGTCTCTCCCTGTACTGTACATTGTTCTCGGTGCATCATGCAGAGGGACTCTCCCTCAAAACTGTAACCTCCTCTCAACCCAACTTCCTCCTGTGGTATAGCGGGTCCACAGCTTCCGTCAAAAAGCCAGTTGTAATAAATAACTAAATAAATAAAGCCAGTGCAGGAGAGAGAGAGAGCGCAGGCTCGCGTGCTGCTGAGAGAGAAGAGAGAGAGAACAGGGAGCCTGGGTGTTTGTCTCAGTGTTATTCAATATTTTTACATTAGTTTTACATTAGTTTACCATTACACTATGCATTCTATGGTATAATTAACTATTTTTGTGCTTAAAAATCTTTAAAGAAAATATATTTACATACAGTTTGTATGGTCTGGAACGGATTAATTGTATTTACATAAAGTCCTATGGGGGAAATTACTTCGGGTCACGACCAAATCGGGTTAAGACCAGAGTTTTGGAACGAATTATGATCGTGAACCGAGGTTCCACTGTAATGGTGTTATTAGACAAGAAGAGTATCATAGGACACGTACTAACCTCTGATTCTGAAATTGTATAGGGGTAGCATTCATCATTAAAAGTGTGGCTACAACCTGACTTACAGTAAAAGCCTCAAAATACTGGTGGCATAATATTAATTGATCTTTCTGAAGACAAAAAAAAATGTAAAGGCTTTGTCAGGTTAAATTCAGAAGCTTTAAGAACATTTAAAAAGAAAGAGACATTTCTATCCATCTATTTTTTGAAGGAGTTTCTCCCAGTACAGGTTTGCCAGTCATCCCATCATGGGAGTAAAACAGAATTCAATTAGGGAGAAAACTTGGATGAACACAAAGAAATCCCACAAACTCCATACATAGTGAACTCAACCAAGGAACAGAACTGTCTTTGTGTCACTGGAAGTGAGCAGTGTTACCCTCTTGTGCTACCACTGAAGAACTTTTATCTTTATATAACTGAAATCAATTTTTGTCTAAATATTCATTCATAGCTTCATCAAAGCTGTTAGCTATAGGTCATAGTGTTGGAGTTACTAAATAATAATTGTATAGTGAAAGATAAACTTTAAAATGGAAGAAAATTAAACACTTTTGAAAAACTGACCTTTCACTGTTGATGTCAATGATCTCTGTCCTATACAATGCATGAATCACTTTCTGTTTGCAAAACAGGAAAAACATCTCAGACTGTCTGGAAATAGCTGGACAAGAGTTGATTAAGAAAGCCCCCAGGAGTTGAAGGAACTGTTTAAAGTGCAGCAGCAATACAGGTACAGCTAATTTACAGCAAATTCAAATTCAGCCCTAGATGTGGATTTCATTGTTCCTTTAATACTGTTTTTTAAAAGATACGAGCACAAATACAGCATTGGTAAATTTTATGATATCATATAAGGAATACACTTTTAACAAACACCTTGTTTTGTTTTATTAAGAGTTCAAAATTATCATTAACAATACTTTGCAATAGAGACTAGCTATAGTATAACTAGACCTTAATAAATGCTTTTTTGTATTACATAGCAGTAAGTGACTAATGGGTGTAATATAATATGCCCCTAAACACCTGTTCTAATATGTTACCAAAACTGTCTAGGTTTATCATGGTGGCACAATAATTAACAGTACAGTCTTTAATCGTTAACGACTTTCTCACTTTTTGTATGGAATTTGAATGCTTATGATTTTCTCTGATGCCTTGGCCAACACCTTTGACAATGATATTTATTTCCTTTTGATTTAGTATAGGCACAAAAGGTGTGATTGTTTCTGATCTTGCCATGCTTAAATGTTGTTCCTCAATTCCATTTAAAACACTCTGTACCAAACATTTTAATAAACACTAGTAATGTGTGCACTGGTTCACATACTGAATTTTTTTCATTCTGTTTACAGTAAACATATGGCTAAATACTTGAGATAAACGGTATGCTTCTTAGACCAACTTTCAAGCTTAAATTTGTCTATCCTGTTGGTTCAGTAATGGACCCATTTATTCTATTTCAGGACTAATTCTGATGACACTGGATGAAAGTCTGAAATAAACCTTAAAATAAGCATCAGTTCATCATAGAGCATGCTCACATATACAGTATACCCCATTTCACTTATTAAAGGACAAAGGCAATGTAAATACAGCATTACTAATACGGCTTTTGGATGCAGAGTTTTCGTGTAGCTCTGTGAGAAATCGGGGTTCAAACTCCAACCCAGGCACCATATGTGTGAATATCAAATCAAGTCAAACAGTGATTAATGTATTAGCACAGATATTTTTAGAAACACAAAACACTACTAGATTATGTTGGATGCAGAGAAAGTTAGGCAATGAGGAGAATTACACCATTGGCAGAGAAGTGAAAAAATGGTCTCTACTGAAACAAAGAATGTACAACTCTACAAACAGCATCTCAAAATAATGAACACAAACCCACTACTGCCTTGCACCCTAAGTGCAACTGAGTCATCATTCTACTTGTCAAATGAACTGCCAGCAGCATCAGCAAGTATACAAAATAAGTTAGGGAAATGAAACCAGGTGCCCACCAATGTAGTTTCAAATGATACCCAGTGCACATTCAAAGCTCAGTCGTTTAATATTTTGAACACAGCGAGTGACGGGAAACTGGCACTGTGAGGCACAATGACATGTTCTTATGAAAATGTTTTCTTATTCACAATGTTGCTATTCATATTTCGTCAGTATTTAAATGCACTACCAATGCAATTTAGTTTCACAATGACTTTACAAACAATGTAAAAGTTACATGTTATTTAACTTATCCTCCTCCAAAGTCTGTAAATTGTTTAAACACCAACATGAGCAAATACATACTTGTACAAGAAAAAATGTATTCCTTTGAAACACTTTGAGGTTAGATGATTAATATTTTCTGCTGCATTAAGAAGATACAGTACATTTCCATTAATGTGTTTATGTTGACTCCAGATTTAGTAAAACTAGATAGCAGAAAAAATGATAGCAGAATCATTGCTGTAACTCAGATCCCAGCACACAGTACATTTAATAAAGTTTTAGACAGATAACCCTGCTCCCTTCCTGTCCCCTAAAAGAAGGAAATAAGAAAACAAAAAGGAACTAAGGTATCAGCTGTAGTAATACACAGTCACACTGCAGAGTGGCAGAATGTTGGGCTGCCCTGACAACTTAGGCATTGCATAAGGACAAACCATGGCAGGTGCACTAGTTCAATAATTCACTGAAGGATGCACTCACTTTGGTGATACTAACTCTGTTGTCCACTTTTTTGGGATTTGGGAGGAAACCAGAGTACACAAAGAAAATGATGAGACATGATCGACATGGGATGGATGTGCAAACTCCCTACATCTGGGAGGCAATAATGCAAACAACTCTGCCATCATCTGGGCGTGGTATTTTTTTTTATATAAAAGAAAGTGTAATTTTACAAAATCAAAGGGAATGCTAGGTGTTTAAAAGAATGCATCTGGGCATAAACTGTATTTGGTGCAACCAGAGTAGGGGTATACTCAATAAATTATAAGCTGCACCTTTTTCAAGGAACACTTTAAAATATTTGACTTGTATGTTTCATTCCAATCACAGTTATAATTTAAAGTAAAAAGTTAACTTGAAATTTTGCCTATTCAAGTATGTAGACTGCTCTATGATATTAGCTAATGATAATAATATCTATATATATAAAAGTCAATGTGTGTATGTATGTATGTTCCAGCATCACTTCCGAATGGCTGGAGCGATTTTCATGAAACTTGGTACACATGTTTCTCATTGGTCTACTAAAAATACTGTAGGGTGAAGTCAACCCTAACGTCACCCCCTTCTGGGTAGGGTGGGGGGGATCTTGCCATCTTGCATGCATGTGATCATCCAGATGACACTTGGAACGACCACCAGAGGGCGAACTGGAGGCGACTGCCAGCATTCTTTATGTTTGAGCGCCACCGCACACCTGTTGCTTTTGAAATTAAATAGAGTTGGCCGGTTCCGAGCGTCATCTTGACGATAGCATACATGCAAGACCGCAAGACAAGTACATTAATGAGTCTTAATTGTTTGTTAATTTATTTTTATTTTTAAAGTTGTGTTTTATTTTAATTATATTTTTCTCAAACAATTAAAAAAAACACTTTATTTTTTTTCCTGGGCAATGCTGGGTGTTTCAGCTAGTTGGAAATAAAGGAAATAAATAACTGTTTCTGAAAGTAATCTTTTTTATTGTAATATTATGAAATCTAACCTCTTCACAAATGCTGACATCAACTAAGATGTCAGCTTGCTTCTCTTAGTTTATATGAGTTTGTAATGTCCAGTTTGGAATCTACAGTATAATATAGGTTGTTGGAACATTTAAATTCATTAGTCCTGACTGCTGTTGTTCAAAATCAGGTGTGAGTAACATTTGGTCCTGGAGGGCCACAGTGGCTCCAGGTTTTTGTTGCTTAATTGGAAAACATTTCTTGACAATAACAAATCACATTAAAATTTTTGGCTTGTTACTGTTTTAATTCTGCCATGTCAGGTTTTTCTTATACCACAGATTTGTTTTTCCTTTTTAAGGATATCATCCAAATGATTTGAAGCCTAAACTAAGTCAGTAATTTTTTTCTTTAGTTCCCTTCTTTTTTTTTCTTTAGTATTTTATGAAACCAAATAGTGCACAAAGAATACACACAGGAATAAATAGAAACATTTTAGATGAAAAACTGCTGGTTCATTTGCCATTTGCATCTTATTACTAATAAGGAGCCATTAAAAGCAATGACTGCAAGCAACGTCAAGCAATAAAACTAAAATAAGGCAGAAAAATGTCACTTGAGCAACAAGTGCTGTATCAGCAACAATTATCTTCTCATTAAGCAATTGGTTTGGAACAAAAAAACCTGCAGCCACTGCAACCCTCCTAGACCGATGTTGTTCACCACTGTTCAAAATGATATCAGTAAAATAATCTCCCACAAAAATAAAACACAAATATCTCTATCTTTCTGCAGATATGTAGAATTCAAATTATTCAGCTCATTAAATCCACCCCACAAATAGAAATATTTCTTTCTCCTGCACTGCACAGCTTGGGGACATGGTGGACTCATGGACCTGTGAGGGAGCAGCTATATCCACTACACCAACATGCTGTCCAGGAATTGTTTTATCAAAACAACATATAAGAAGATCAGATAACCTTAAATACTGTGAGATCTGTGAAAATAATATTATTATGTCTTAAAAATTTGATTTTTTTTGCTCCATTGTTTTTTAGTTCTATACCAACATTCTAGGATGTACTGTAATAAAAATAAAGTGCTAATGTTTTATTAAGCTACATAACCCACATTCAAAGCTCAGTCGTGTAATATTTTGAACACAGCGAGTGACGGGAAACACCAATTAAATATTTCTGGTTTGCTCTTGTTAATTCACATTATTTGATGTACTTAATACCAGCCATGTTTTTCATCACAGGAAACCAACCTTATAAATTTGCAAAAATAACTTGGCCTACTGGCAGACAACATTTCAATCGAATGATGATGTAGAAAGGATTTTCCAGCCAAATAACTTTGTGTAGTAAAACTGATTTTGAAATGTTCACCTTCTATTACATAATTGTTTGGATTAACTATATGAATTTTGCTTGAAATCAAATCTCTGTTAAATGTATAGTCCAAGTTGAAGTAATGAGGATAGTTTAAAATGAAAGACACACTTCAATTTAAGATGGCTAATATCAGGGTAACGTTCTATTTTTTAACACCAGAGGTCAGGGTTGTACAGCTGAAATATCAACAATTTGAGTAACAGAACTTAGAAAGACATATAAGTAGGGAAAATGCATATAACTACATTTCCAGAGCTATATTTTTTTCCATAATGGAATCATTCCTGGCATATCTGCATCCTGTAGCTTTCATCTATTAAAATAACAAAACATTCAGCGATTTATGTGAAAAGGGAGTGAGTTAAGAAGGTTGTACTAGTAGTATCCAATGTGCTAAAGCAGAATTAACCCATACTTTTTTCCATCTATCATATTCACAGGAGTGGAAGTCCATCCTAACAGCATCAAATACACAGGACCCATCTTTGTATTGAATGTCAGTTCATTGTCAGATACACCCACCCAAACTTATATAGGGCCACTTTAAATCTGTCGATCAACCTAATGCAACATATTTGGTGTGTGGAAGAAAACCTGGAGTGCAGGTAGAATTTGCAAACTCCAAAAAGAGAGTAGGCAGGGATTCAAAAACCAGGATTCTGGAGCTGTGAGACCGCAGCTTTGACCACTGTGTCCCTATTTTTACCCAGAAACTCCTTCATTATTGTTAGTGTTACCAGGTTTTGGTTTTTAAAACTTTCTAAGAGCATTTTTTTACTCTCTGTACTCTTATGAGAAGCATAAAATATAACAGTAAACCAAAATTCTAAATACATGTGTATTGACTTTTACTCAAAGTCTTGTAATGGATGCATAAATTAGAAAGCAGGCCAGACAGGAGACAATATGGTGATCGTACAGCTTGGGCTGATAGTTATATCCATCACAAATGTTGAAAACATTTTAAAGAGTCCCTTTATTTAAAAATCATTTTATATGTCTTCATTTTCCTAATATAATGTACAGTACTATTTTCTTTCCTTGCACTTAGATATACTTAAAAACACACTCTTTTCTTTTCATCATGTGCCCTTATTTTTGCAGACGGACTGAAGAAGGATGCTTCTGCTCTGCCAGTTTAGGACTACAAAATGACAAGACAGGACCTGTAAAAGAAGGAAGGAATCAAGTAAAGTTATTTATTTCAAATTACTTTAAATTATTTATTTCACATTACCTTACAACAGATTCAGCTTATGAGTTGACTGCTCTTTAGTCATTTATGTTACTATTTATTGTTTAGGTATACTGTATACGTGTAAGACACAGAAATAACCAGAGATAAATACACTATATTTCACTTGTAATCTTCATTTACTTTTCATAATTCTGGTAAACTCCAGAAATGTGTTTTTTAATGCTTCCCCTCATTTAGTTGTTCTTGTTATTTGGTTCTGCAAAATTGGTACCATATTGACAAACAAAAAGAGGTCCTTATTTGTGTTTTGTGGACATGGACACATAATGCATGAGATGTGGATGCACTAGCAGTGGGAGCATGTGTCACTCCAAGGATATGCTGTGCTTAGGATTACTTTATATATAGTATTAAAAATGTACTGTTGAAGCTGGAGGATAATTCAGTCAGGAAGATTCTCACATTTCCTCCTTGATAGATTTAATGATGAGCACTTTAGTTTAATTATGGGTTGGACTGCTCCAAAGCAAAAAGAGAGTTTCATATTTTTGAGGCTGAAAAGAATTTGTTCATGTCTGTAATGGTCTATTAGAGAGGAACTATCCTCGCTGGTAAAGGCAAGACCTGCACAAAAGAACCTGCATAGCCAAGGCTTAGAAGGTAGTCTTAAGTAATACAAGAGTTGATGCTGATTAATTTATTTTTCAAATCCATCTGTTCCAATGTAAGGTCACGGATACCTGCAGCCTGTGCAAATAGCAATGAGCTAAAGGTAGAATTTAAACTTTGACAAGTGCCAGTTCATCACAGGGAACACTCACCAAGCCAGATTAAAATCAGCAATTACTATACTGTACCTAATGTCAGGTCTTTGAGAATAAAACTGGAGTAATAAATAAAATAATAATAAAACTGAGGAAAAGCAAATTCAGACATGTAAAGAAGGTGCTAACTCCTTATGCCCATGAACCCAGAATGAATTCCTTCCACCAGTCAACCCCTTGTCCATGTTTCTCCTCAAGGCCAAGTTTAGCAGCTCTTCAATGCCATAATCTATGACCACTTACATGTTCACTTCCAATTCCTTTGGAAGCATTTCCAGGTCAGGAGCTGTCTTTATTGAGTACCAGACTAGATCTCTCTCTATTGACTTCAGGTATCCCTACAGCCCTTGCCATTATATCAGTCTTAAATGTTCAGGACACCATATTGTCCTCCTATTATTGATGTAGAGCCATTGGTACCTCTTAGTGCTTCACTCTCATCCTACACCAAAAGAACTAAATTATAGTCCTGGGGCCTCATGCATAACGCCGTGCGTAGAACTCACACTAAAACATGACGCATAGCCAAAGGTGGAAATGTCCGTACGCACAAAAAAATTCAGATGCACAAAACCATGTGTAAGCCAGCTTACACACACTTCAGCTCCATAAATCCTGGTCAGCATGAAAAGTAACGTCACATGCACATGCCTGCCGGCCCACCCCAACTTCTCCCAGAATTTTGCATATTTTAATATGCAAATCAATAAAAATATCACCATCCCTGTTCAGTGTTTGGTTAAAAGACAATGGCAAAAGCATGTGAAAAACAGAATTTCAGCAAATGCAAAGTGGAGGCAAGGAAAAACATACTATTTGTTGGCTTAAGCAGTTGTATAAACAATAAAAGGAAGCTAATCGAGTGATACAGAGTGGCGGAGACATTCAAAAGTTCAAGTTCAGAAAGTTGCACAGTGCTTGAAATAAAAAAGAAGTGGTCAGATATCAAAGTCACCGTGAAAAGACGAGTCGTACTCCAACATTTGATTGTCATACGGAAGCATATTATAGTACAGAGAAAAGAAAAAAAAAAGGGGCACAGTGAAAAAAGGTTAAAATGCCCACTTTAAACTCACAGTTTATTTTCTCATTAAAGTAGAACTTTGTAAACTGTAATCAATATTAAATTTACTAAATTCAACCAATTGCCACACAATAAACTTTTTAATCAATGTAAAACCATCTCTAAGTTCTTCAAAACTTTTAAGGAACATCGAAATGTCTTTGTAGTACATGTTTAATTATTCCATCCATCTATCCATCCAGAGAAGCTCCAGTCCCAGCAAGCATACAGCACGAGGTAGGAACAATCCCTGGATGAGGCGCCATTTCATCGCTACTGCTGCACCACCGTGCCAACACATTTAATTATTAACAGTGTACATTATTTACATGTAGTTAAAAATTTATCTGTGTAATGTAATATACATACTTTAAAGCATTCCATCTTAAAAATGATATCAACAGCTCCAAGAAGATAGCTCTTGGAAATCTAAATCGACTTAGAAGCCAGCCATCGTCATCTGTAAATTCGAGGCTGTCTTCTATTGAATTGAATTCCTTTATTGGTACAATGAGATTCGATATGTAGATCCTCCATAAACTTATTTTCCTACAAAATGCTAAAATAACAATAATAATAATAATGTGATAAAAACTATGAAAAATATACAATATGAAAGCATAAGTACAATATACATGTACATATAGTGCAGATTGTGCAAATGCTTCATAAAGTGACTCAGGTTGTTCAGTATTACAGTTGTAGTGCAAGTTTACAATGAGGTAATTGTAATTATAAGTACAAACAGTTCTACCGGGAGCACTTGATGGACTGATTGAGTGTGTTTATAGCTCTTGGGATGAAACTGTTTCTGAACCTCGAGGTTCATGCAAGAAAGATTCTGAAGTGTTTGCCAAATTAGAGAAGTTCAAATATTCTGTGCACATGGCTGAGGCAGCAAGTGGTGCACTTAGAGTAACAACGCTATGGTATATGGAATAGTTTGGCCATTCCATGAACCATTATATTGTTACAGGATGATTACAATCGTGCCCTAAATTTATAAATGATATACGGTTAATTACAGTATATTTGATAAAGCCGTGTCAGGGCTGTGAATCTAAAAAAGAATGGGGAACCACACAGGAACAGTAGCACTGCTTTGATGCTGGGTGCTGCCAGTTTGTAAAACCGAGTTGAAACTTGCATATGCACAGGTTAAGGCTGGTGTAAGAATGTGAGTGGCTTTACGCCAAGTTTAGTTTTTATACATCTCAAAGTAAGCGTGGAAACAATCATAATCAATATTTTTGTACATATGCAATGTTTATACATGAGGCCCCTTGTCCTTATAATTTTAAATTTTTTTTGGTAAAATAACATCATAACAAATTATGTACATAAACAAAGCTTAGAAAACACAGACAATAATATTATTTTATTGGTAAATAAAAATGTATTTACAATACCTGCATTTGTCCTGGTAGCTCGATTAAAGTACAGTCTGCAATGTCTATATTATCAGTCTTCTTGCACTGGGTTCTTCCTACTTCAGCATTAAAAATATATTCTATGCCATTCATAATCTGAAACATTTATTTGACAGTAGATATGAAGTTATTGTCCCATATGTTTTTCTTTTACTTTTCCCCTAACAACCATCTTATAATAGCAATATTTTACAATAGTAAAAGTAGTAATATTGTGCTTTTTTTGTAATATACACATTTAAAGTACATTTGTTATATATTTTGGCATTACTATATCCAACAAGCATAATCCAACTTTGGATCTCTGTGGTTCTAAGTATAGGGTATATTTTTTAATTTTACAATTGCAATAATTTCCTTGATATGCAGATAATTGTATATTTTTTAAAATACAAAAATGTTTTCCATGTGTTCCATTGCAGAAGAATGTCTGTAACGTAGTATAAATATTTAATGCTTTGTGTTATGAAGTTTTTTTAATCTATCCTTCCTTCCATGCATCAGTGTTCTAAACCCAGCAGGACCGGGCATAAGGCTGAAACCATCTTTGCACAGGACACCACTTTATCACAGTGCAGAATGGTACACACAATAAGCTAAATAACAGTAACCAAATAACCTAACAGACATACAGTATATTTAGGATGTATCTTCTTAGAATCCAGAGACTTCCTGCAAAAATCCATACAGGTACTGATCCTTAAATTAACCTTTGTTTCTGTTTATTATGGCACCAAGGAGTAGTAACCTGTTATACATTGGCTAAATATGCAAGGAAGAATTTTACTGTATTCTGTACACTCTACTGCTGCTATACTGTAATCCCATAAAAATATTTCATTTTTTGCCTTATTTCCAAACAATGAAACCGTTTTAGTATCTCACCCCCTAGTAGATGGCACTGTTGTGCAAAAAATATTTTTGAAACTGTCTCTGTGCTTGGTACTGCTAGCCTATTTCTGGGTTTCTGGGGTGGGCACTTGGAGCTTGGAGTGTTGTAGACCTACCTTTGTTTATATGTGCATGAGTATCTGAACTTCTTTGTAATCAACTGATTGCTTTTCTGAATACCATTTTTTGAATTAACCTGGGGTTATTATGATTATTATTTCACTGTAATGCCTTTATATGGAATATGCTAGATGCAATTGGCCATGAGTGTTGGTCAATTTTTGCTTTGGCTGATTGTCATTGCAAAACACAGTGTTACAGTAAACTGTATTCATATGAACTGAAACAAACAATTAGTAAGAATAATGGAAACTTTGGGTACAAATATAATTTCACATTGTAGTACATCTTGTAAAAATGGTAGCTTCAGTCAGATCTGAAAATAACGCATTGATCTATAATCCTGTACCATTACAAAATCTTGGAGGGTTCAGATCAAAAACACTATAAACTGAATCTTGGTTTATTTTAACTTAATTTATTTGGTGCATACAATGAATTGAAAATTTTAATAGGAGTACATAACCCAGGCACAGGGGATGCACCAGCCAGTGTTTCTTCATGCCGGTCCCAAGCCCGGATAAATGGGGAGGTTTGCGTGAGTAAGGGCATCCGGTATAAAATTTTGCCAAATCAATGTCAGCTCAAGTTGGAAGGTTGGGAGACAAAGTCAGAGAGGCGAGATTGCGTTGGTTTGGACATGTGCAGAGGAGAGATGCTGGGTATATTGTAACAGAACATGATGATGAGGACAGAATGATATGGAAGAAGATGATCCGCTGTGGCAACCCCTAATGGGAGCAGCCAAAAGAAGAAGAAGAATAGGGGTGCATGATTATGACAAAATGAATAACTGACAATTATTTACTTTGTTATTATAATTGTGATTATTAATTTCAATTAACAATACGATTCAAATGCACCTTCTTTTGCCAGCTGCATATCTTTACTCACAGTACAGTACAAACATCATTGTGCAGAGAACCGCTTAAAAATGATTATGAAATTGTTAAATGGTGGAGTAGTTGAAAACAAAAATGTAATGTTTGACCATGTTTCTTTTTTATTTGTTACAACAGAGATACATCTTACTTAAAAATATGTTAATCACTGTAAATTACTGATAAACAAAACTTTACAAAATAAAATTTAACTATAGCACAAACAATCCTCCTTATTTCTGAAATTTAATGTTTCTTCTGAAAAACCAGATATCACTACCACTTACAATTCAAAAATGTAAAATGTGGGAAAATGTTAAACATGGGAATGCTAATATGGGACTCTAATGTATTAATGTGTATATAAAATGTGTCTATATTGAATGTGTATATAAAAATTAAAGTACATGATAAAGTCTAAGTAACAGTAACATAGGATTAAGAAGTTTATGTAGACAATCTGATAGTTTTGGTTAACCAATATACAAAAGCATTAATTGTAACAATATAAATATGTAAAGCTTATCAAGTATTTAGATAGTAACACACTATTACATGCTGCTACCAGACTCAGTCCTTGAGCAGTGGCTTCCATGATCTTGAGGAAAGTATTATAATGAAAGACACATTCATTTAAAGAAGCAGCTTTGCAAGCATCTTTTTTTCATTGCATATTCCTCATCAGTGTAATGAACCATTATATTCAAGCATGAATCCATAGTTCTGCTCAGTCACAAATTGGTTGTGGTTGCATAAAGTCGAAATGACCTTTCTTAGCAGATATTTAGTGCCCTAGATGTACCATGCTTCCAAAATATCTTTTTAACTAAACAGAAAAACAGTGTTTTTGTTGATGAATGATATACGTACTTGTAAATACAGACATGAAAGACAAACATTTTGTGTGGAACACAGAAGACTATCAGCAAGCCTTAGTTTAAATATAAAATTCAATTAAAGCTATGAGTGCTGTATACAACAGGGTGTATATAGTGGGATCCCTGAATTTTTCAAACATCATAATAAAAATAAAAAGCATCTGCAGGAGACATAATGTAGAAACATTGGATATCTGTTCTTTTTATGCATTCATATTTAGTTTACATTATATACTAGTGAAATATTATAGTCCTGTGCTACACAAATGAGAGCATGACATGTCTGCTGGTGAATATGACTAATGTACTTGCATTGTGTTGGGCTACATTCACATGTATTAACACAGGAGTCTCTTTAAAAGTGATCAGACATGCTTTAATCATTGAGTACAAATTAAACATCATAGTCTGATGTGTGGCAAATTTGGCACATATGCCCCCACCCATTCACATATAAAGCACTAAAATAATGATAGATAGATAGATAGATAGATAGATAGATAGATAGATAGATAGATTACATGGTCTGAACACGCACTGGAATGAGTAAAAAGAAAGAAAATGAAAAAAAAAAATAAAACTTCTGACTTGGCAGTTATAGTCACAGTGAGGCACCTTTCATTCTCTCCTTCGCTACTACCTCCTGAGGGTCCCATGACTGAACCTGCTCATTAATTAGTTAGTTGAGTCGGTGGGCCTGTCTTGAAGTGATGTTGCCAGCCCAGCTCTCCACAATGTAGAAAATCACATTGGCCATCACAACATTATCGAATATGTGAAGGATCTCTTACCCACAGTTAAGGAACACAGTCTCCTAAGAAAAAAGAACATGCTCTGCCTTTTCTTATATATTTGTACTTCCCCTGCAGTACAAGACCAGTCCAACCTGTCTTTGATGTAGTCCACCAGGTACAGTACGTGTAGGAGTGCACCACCTCTACTGTACATTCATTTCCCGAACAGTGACTTGCTTAGAGGCTGTTTGGTGCAACGAAAATCAATAACCAGTTCCTTGGTTTCACTAATGTTAAGTTGGAGACAATTTTTTCTATATCCACCTGACTTCTATACATATATATCTCATCCCTTTTATGGATACACCCCATAAGTACAGAATCATCTGTGAATTCTGCAAGTGGTGAAACCTGATATTATAGTTATATGTGCTGTTCACACCCACATCACTTACTCATCTACCTGCATATCTCTAAGCATACCCCTTAACAGGGATGGCTGGATGGTACTGAAGGCACTGGAGAAATACAAAAAAACATAATCCTCATAGTGCTGTCAGCTTTGTCAAGGGGAGAATATTCCTTGTGGAGCAGATACATAAATTGTCCTCCTCTCCAAGCTTTGTCTAATCGGCAAACTGCAGTGGGTCCAGGTGGTCTACTCACTCCAGGACCAGCCTCTAAAAGGTCTTCATGATGTGAGAAGTAAGTGCCACTGGACTGGAATCATTAGGTAATTTGGCTCCTGCCTTCTTTGGAAAGAGGACAAATGCAAGATGTTTTCCACAGCAGCAGCACTTTATGGAACTTTAGGGAGAAACTGAAAAGGTGACAGAGGGTACCACAAAGTTGGCCATCACTGTCCTTAAGAACTCAAGGACTTACTCTATATGGCCTGTGGCTTTTTCTGTGTATAGCTTCCTCAGTTGTAGCCTCACTTGGTCTTCAGTTATGGATAGCCCATACTGATGGGTGGATTTGTCACTGCCCATTCCAGTTGAAGTGGAAGGAGTTGTTTATGTAGTATGGATGGTTTAGGGGTACTGGGCATTGGAGGAATGTGGCAGTATGAAGAAATATCTATTAAAATATTGGCTGAGGACTTTAGGTTTGTCCACATCCCATTCTAGTACCTGAGCCTGGATTGCCAAGCCCCGTCCTTTCCAGACATCTTTCATGCTATTCTGATTGAGTTTTCTATTTCAACCTTGTAAACTTCCTTTCCTTCATACAGCTTTTTCTTTAGTATTTGCTGCACATTCTCTACAGGCTATTTGTAACCAGATTCGAAAACTTTCTTTTTCTCATTCCGGAGACTTTTTAGGTGCTTAGTAATCCAGGGATTTTTGTTTGGAAAGAAACACACTGTCTTTGAGGGTACCACAGTGTTGTTGCAAAAGGCAATATAGTCTGTGATGCAGTGACTGAGTCCTTCAATATCATCCCCTTGTGACTTATACATCATTTCTTAGTCTGTCATTTGGAAGCAGTTATTCAGAGCCGTTTCTGCTTTCAGGCACCACTTCTTTACTATCTTGGTGGTAACATGATGCCATCTAATAACAGAATTGTAGCTGGGAACAGCATGACTCAGATTATGGTCAAATCTGCCCAAAGGTACCAGAAGTTTACACTTGAAGGCATCTTTAACATTTAAATAGAGTGGGTCTAGCTGGTTAGTTCCTCGAGTGGAAGAGACACAAACTGGCAGAAGTTTTTCATTGTTCCTTCCACAGACACATGTTTGAAGTCACCACATACAGCATTATAAATGCAAAGTCAGAATGACTTGTCATTAAAGTGTTGGTGAGAGAGTGAATCATTTCCTTTGCTTTTGTCCCCATTTGCAGAGGGAGGAGTCTAAACATTAATAGGGATGATGTAACTTATCTCCCTGGGCAAGTAACATTGGAGAATTCTGGCAGCCATAATGTCACTGTCTGAATTACAAACTGCGATATGCTCCCTTTTACACCATTCCTTATTCAAGCAGATGTCCCAGTCTCCCTCCTGTTTATTCCCACAACACATTGAGTCTCTGTCTGCTCAAATAAGATGAAATCCATCTGATTTAAAATAGTGTCAGGTATGTCAGGTTTAAGCTAGCTCTCTGAAAAAACAAAATGCCACTGTACTTGTGTGCACCATGCCCCTCTAAGCAGACATTTCATCCATCTTATTTGACTGCGATCGACAATTGCCTAATGGATGGCAGACCAGTTCTGTATCCTTTTCATCTTTTTTTTAATATCCGTGCCAGCTTATCAATCTCTCTGTCTTCGGACAAACAGTTCATGTCGTATAGTTATATTGAGCTGCTTAGGCACTCACAATCAAAACACCGGTAACTTATTATGGGAGTTTTTAATACACCCCACTTTTATTTTCTCCAGGTGTTGCAAACATAAGGTAGCCTTTGAATCTTGTTTGTAGCCTTTCCCAAGTCTTGTCCGAAAGGCAGTTGAGAGAAGCAGGTACCTTGGGTTTGCACCGAGTGCAGATCATTATCCGTTTAAAACCCATTTATCCGATTTCAAGTGGCGTAGTGAGAGGCATAACATACTTAATAAAGCAGTGAACATTGTTCAATTAATCTATGCAGAACAACAAGGTATTTTCACAGTGTTCTCATGGTCAGCAAATGTATGAGTTTTTGTTTTCTATTTTTAATGCATGTGGAGTGCAAATCTGGCTGGAGTAGTGACTTCATTGATGTGTGAAGCAGATCAGGTAGCAACCTAAATGTGAGATGGAATATGTGCACAGTACACATGCATGAAAGTTCTGCGTAATGCTGCCTTACAGATCTGTAATGAAATGCTCGCCTTGCAAAGCATAATGGGGCAGTGGGGTAAAAAATATTCATCTTTGCCAGCCACATGGCAAATTTCCAGGGAAATATTCAACAAGCAAGATCACTGAAAAACACAGTATACTTGCTGCAAAAAACGCTATAGCAGAGGTACTACCTCAGTACCATACTGGAACAGTGTGAGGTTTTTTTTTTTTTTTTTTTTTATAACAGTGGCTGGAGTGCCAGTCCTGCCACCAACCCCCAAGTTTTCCCTGTAAGTTGAAGGACCCACTTGCAGGGCTGGATGCAGGTTAAGAACCTTGCTCAAGGGCCTGATGGAGTAGAGTCACTTCTGGCATTTATGGGGTTTGGACCAGCAACCTTCGGAATTACAGAAAGAAGAAGGCCCTGTGTTTGTCTTCAGAGAAGATTTGTAAATATTCAAACAGAATTTTTTTACAGCTGTTTACATATATATATATATATATATATATATATATATATATATATATATATATATATATACACACAGGGTAGTCCAGATCTAATTATGCAGATCCAGATGCAGATCGTTGATTTATGCAGGGATGTTTCCAGTTCAGTGCGAAGACGATTCTTCATGTCGTCAGTTTGCGCACTCCTCGATGGTCTGGGATTTTTCAGGTGATTTTCCATGTAATAAACTTAATAAGTTATAGCGTAATGAACATTGCATAATTAGATCTGGACCACCTTATATATATATATATATATATATATATATATATATATATATATATATATATATATATATATATATAAATATATATATATATATAGTGGCGAGCGGGTGGGGGCAGTACCCAGCCGGGATGCCTGGAAGAACCGGCAGAGGGATGGAGGCGGTGAAGAAAGGCTGGACAGTAGAGAGGCCCGGACTGAGGGTGTGTGGTGCAGGGGCACTGGGTTGTGCATGGGACTTGTAAATAGTGTACATAATGAATAAAGTGTGTTTGGCATTTGAACCATCGATGTCTGCCTGTCTGTATCGAGGCTGGCTCCCACTATATATATATATTATTTTTCTGATAGTCCTTACATTGGAATGTTAAGGAACAACTGGTATATCTTAATGAGTTTGTCTGATAATAAAAAATATTTAGAGAAACAATTCTCAACTTAAAAATAACTATAAAACAAGGTATGACAGGTATTACTCAAAATGGTCAAGAAATAACACTGAATAGCACACTGCATTTCAAATATAGTATGTATGTTGATGTATTTTTAAACTGTTTCCTGTAAACTGTAGATGAATAAAAAATACTTGAAATTTGACCCAAGATTAAAAAGAAAGCATGAAAGACACTTTCAGTAGTTTATCCTTCTTCCCCTTTAAAATATTTGTACTTTTACCCTAGATATGAGGGAAAATGGAATGTGTTATGCTGGTATTCTTTTGTTGGCAACATTTTGATACTTAATAGCATGGTGAGCTCTGTTGTAATATAAATAGTTATAACACTGATTTTGAATAAAATTCTTCCAGCCATTAATCTAAAAATATTTAAATTATCACTGGATTATGATATAAGCAACAATTTGTTATGAGATATTTGAAATCACCTGAAAACATAATAGCTCTTCATGTTACACACATGTATTAACATTTTTAGAATACCTGACTTTTAGCCCAACATACATGTTGTAAGACGCAGCAGCCCACACATCGTACTATGTATTTTTGAGTTTTTTGTCTGCTTTTTCCGTTATGGGTTTTCTGGGAGGCAAACCATATCATTGCAGCACTGGACAATCAATGAGCACCAGCCTCACGGGCATATTTACAGTATGTACTCAAGGTGGGCCAAAGTAGAATTAACAGTTATACTAAAATGATTATTTTTGTAATTTAACACAAATCTAGAGTAGCTTGGACAATCACACACATTTGCATGTAGACTTCACACAACATCGTAATGTGAAATAAATATAATGAATAATAAGTATTTCATTGAGATTAGTGCTTTAATAGACTATGTTTGTGTTTAGCTACACATAGAGAGGTATTTTAGCTTTTACTGGGAATGTTAGCTGCTATGTGATTTGTAAGACAAGGCCATTTTCAAAACTAAGCCTCCAGTAAAATAATACAGGTATAATACGAGACAGAGTTGAAGGGCATGTACAACATGTTTTATATAACCAAGAATTTGTCAGTGTACTTTGGTTACAAAGAAGATAAAGACAAAGGAAAATATGGGACAAGTATATTATTTTTAACTTTTATAAACAATATTTTAATAAGATGATAATACGAGCATCCACCATACGCTGTTGCTTGTTGGAAGTGTTATAATGTAAGACTACAATTTAAAAAATTACACCCAGCATCTAGGTATACTTTCTTTGAACCAAGCCACTTGTTATAACTGAAGAGCCAATAATTTGTCAATAGACAAAAAATGTGCCACATTCCTGTAGTACCAGAATCTCTTGTACTAATGATGATGTTATATATGTTATGTCTGTGGATGCTTGTATGTGCAAAGACCAACATTAAACATCAGGTCAAGTGCTGTTTTTCCCTAACATCTGTGTGTGTATTTTGTTCCTTACCACTTATTTTGAGGAGTGTGTGTGTTTGTGTGCTTATAACTGGGAACAAAGAGAGGACATACCTTCAGGAAAAAATACAAAAATACGGGTATCTCTTTAGATACGAGATTGAATTTGAATCCATATGTTAAAGGACAGAAACATTTACATTTGTTGAAGTGTACACAGTGTAACTAAGGCGCGATATAGGCGCCTGACCCGACACAGAGGCACGTATAAAAAGTACAAATACTTTTATTTGTCTTCGGCTGTGGGACACGTCTTCCCCATGCCACATAGCCCAAACACAGTCCCCAAAACACAAGCACAAAACAGTTCTCTTCCTTCCTTTACCACCACTCCTCCTCAAGCTTCGTCACCTTCCTCCCAACTCTGGCTCCTCGAATGGTGATGGCTGGGCCCTTTTATAGACCACCCGGAAGCGTTCCAGGTGATTAACTATCTGGTCCTAAGTGCACCTCCTGGGTGGGGCTGAAGACTCGTCCAGCCGGGCTGTGGGAAAGCAGACAGCCCCCCCTAGCGGCTACCCCAGGCCCCAACCAAGCTGTGGAGGACTCCATCTCCCATGGAGCCCTGCAGGTGGTTGGGGAATCACCGTCGGCCAGGGAGGCTGCCACCAAGCGTCCCGGGGGAGGTATTGAACTGCCCATGGTGGCTCCCCCGGGAACATAAGCAGCATGGGACCCGGCTGTCCTTCACAACAGTTATTTCATTAAATTAAAATGCTGAACATTATGAATTAGTGAATTTCAGAATATTTGTGGTTATTTTTTAGATTTATCATAAATGAATAATCATTAGTAGGAGGCAGAATAACAGGAGTAATCCTAAAAATGTGTTTGTGTGTGTGGGGGGGGATGGATGTGTGGCGTTTGTGTGTATATGTAGGTGAACCCTGTAATAGAATAACATTGTTTTCATGACAGGGTCAACTTAGTCCTGCCTGTTGCTACCAGCATATCTTCCAGCAACCCATATTCAACTTACCTATCTTGAAATTGAATAAACAGATTCATAAAACATTTAGTTAGCTAGTGATTAATAACTAGGAGAAGAAATATAGACTGGATGTTGAGTTGCCTAAACCGGCTTACCTCACCACACAGCATGGAAAGTAATCAAGTAGATACTGTAGTTGTGATGAGAAAGAGAAGTATTAATATTTAATGAAAATTATTCAATGAACATTTCTCTAACAAAATTCATTCTACCACTGCAAATCTTATTGTGAAAAATATTTAAAGAATGTGGAAGATTAAATAGCCACAGTAGTTATTTTTAAGAGCCTAAAAAAGAACAAACACAATTTAGAAGTCATTTGCAATGTTTTGTTGTTTTACATTCCACCTAACTTTATGCACTATCATTTAATGCAGGTGTTATTAAGTGCACCTTCTGTACATTCATTTGGGGTCTCCCTTGGGTTTTTTTTATATTTTCATATAACATCATAGATGACTAAAAACATCTGTGTAGTTACAGAATATTCATTTGGATGTTACTGAATAGTTAATCAACCAGCTTTGTGACAAATTAATAGCTACAGTAAATTTCTCCAGGTGACCAGCTGAGCTTTTATGCTGTACCTGCATGATAAACAATTTGGTATTTACCTGTATCATCTGTGACTGGTACGAAAGAACCTTGAAAAGATAGTCTTCCTTGTTCATAAAATTAAAGGATTCCAATGCATAGTTGAGAGAATTAACAATCTCATTGCTGCTCTGAGTATCCCGTTTTTGAAAGTTGATAGGTCCAGAAGACACAGTCACTATCACAAAACAGAGAAGATAAAAGGACCTACAGAAGGCCATTGCCAGGCTTCTACCGCATTAAATTAGTTGTGTGTGAAGAAAGAGCAATATGGTGCCATTTATATAGTCATTAATCACTGCTGCCTATCAGTTATGTATATTTACATTGCTGATTTCCTTTCTTTGAAAAATTGACAAAGGTCCAGTGCTTGCAACATGAAACTTTATTTTCTTCTTGTTTCTGCATTATAAATCTGAATAGACTTAGCCTTTTAGGTGGTATCTACAACCAGTCTAAGCAAACAATTTTATATGTACACTTTAAATATTTGCTTTTCATTTGGTACTTTCTATGATGATTGTGCATGTTATTTTCAAATATTGATAACAAACGTTGCAAGGGACAAAAAAGTGAAATGGCAATTCATGTATAGTGGATTACCAACAGCACTTTGTGAAACTGAGTCTGTGTATTCTACTACAAAGCAATGTAATCTGATTTGACTTCTTTGTAAAAATGGAACTCCTGGCCATTTTTGTACATATTTATTTAAAGGTCTGCTTGACAATAACCATAATTACTGGTTTAGCCATGCATTTCTTGTACAGAAGAAACAAAATAGGACCTAACCCTGACCCATGGAACACCACACTAGACTTCACCCCAGGATAAAGCTACCTTAACAACAAATATTTATTATTTTTTAATTTATTGTCAGATACAACAAAGTGCTGTACAATACCTTTTATACAAGATTGTTCTGGTTAAGCTGACAGAGAGAGTTTTAGTTCTCTTCATGAATGTCTCTATGTACTGGATGTCAATCTGCTGTGTAATTCAGTCCTGATGAGTATCTCCATTATTACCCCAGAAGTAATAAGACCAGTTTTTGCTCTCTTTTTAACATTTACATTGTAGATGTTTAGAGTAAAAATGTGCTAACATTAACATTGTAGATGGCTAGACTAAAAATGTGCTTGGAAGAAAAGGAAATATCAATCTCTCTGTACTCAATTTATTTAAGGGTGGTAGTGAGTGAAGCAGCATACAGTATCTGCAGAATGATACAGAGGGTTGAATCGGTGTCTCATGACTACTCAAAAATTATTTTTGCCAATTTTAACTACTGTCTCTAAAAAAATAAACACAGCGTCATTTTTACTGGTATGTCACTAATCTAACTTGTCAGTGTTACAGCAACATTAAAGGCACTTAGGAATCTGGAGCCAATCCCTCACTGAGTTCATCAGATGAACTCTGTCTACCTAGTTATAAAATACTTTTTAAAGGGCTAATACCAGTAGTAAAACATACATGCTGACATTGATGAGCTGTCAGACATTGTAAGCATTATATTACATTCTGCAAGGACGTCATAATTCCAGTTATAAACTATATTCTAACACCAAGCTATGGATTGCCAAAGATTTAAAAGAACTACTAAACAGAAGAAATGAGGTATTTCAGCATGGAACTATAGCTAAACAAAGATCTACACAAGGAGTTGAAACATGAAATAAAGTTAGCAGTGTTTAAGAATAAAGACAGGGTTGTCAGTGAACTACAGAGTGATAGCCAGAGTTCATCGTGGCAAGAATGGCATAGTAAAAACAATATTCATGTATAATTGTAACGGGTTAAAGCTGACTGTGAGTTGGCTCAGAAATTCAGTTAATTACATTTAATGTTAGAGACACAGGAGTTTGATTCAGAAATTATTCACCTAAAGACCAGACTCGGGATTTGAGACAGCCATTCTTTGACCAATTTTTTTATAAAAGGAGATCCTTTAACAAATGAATATAAAAAAGCTCTGTCCCAGACAGAATAAATGGACATCTGCTTCACTCCTGGGCAAGTCTGTTCAAATTTCTAAAAATCCATGCAGACATGGTATGAATATGCAACCACTACATGTTTTGGCCTGTTCAACTACTGCCTCATACTGTAGGAAACCAAATGCAGCTCTGATCTGGACAAGCTAAATAATAAATCTTGACTGAAGGAAAATCATTCCTTTAAAATTCTATAAATGTCTGGTTTCATCAAAGCACACATTTTCTTTTGTGGTGAATGGCAGTTGTTTAGTGCTTTGAAACTCTACAATTTGTTTGCTTTAATTTATGATTACTGCAATGTCTGGATTGAAATAGTACTACAAGGATTAGAAAACTGGCCCAAAGTCATAATTACCTTCCTCTTAAAACATGTGGGAAAAGAGACATGTGGTCTTTGTAAAAACTATTCTTCAAACAAATCTTTGTTTGTTAATTATAAGTTACTCATTCTTTCTTTTTTCTTATCTCTCTTATTCCAGTGCAGGGCTGTGTGGAGCCACAGCATATCCCAGAAGCACTGGGTTCAATGCAAACACTAATCCAGGACGGAGTGCCAGTCCATCACCTGGGTGGTGGCCCACACCAACACTCACCCTATAGAGTCAATATGGAATTGCCAGTTAACCCATCACTCACATCTTTGAAAATCAGAGATCCAAGAGAATATTCAGGTTAGTTCAGGTAGAGCACTCAAACTCCAAAATATCAGTGATCAGACTGGTATTTGAAGTTAGTAAAATAAAGCCGTGAGAGAGAATTGCTAACCACTGTACCATCTTTGTTACTAAACCCCTCCTGTTACAAATGGAAAAACTGTAACTACCGTTCAAGAATTTGGAGGACAGGGTTAGTAGAATGTTCAGGCTTCAGCCAATGTTAAGTTTATGTTGCCGTCACACTCAACATCATAGGCCGCAGCATCCCTGAAATGGATTTGGTGCATTTTAATATTTATATTTGTAGACTAACCATAATTAATGGGGATTTACCAGTATTTAGACCCAAAGCTGTCAAAAGTGCATAGTTTTGAGTGAAGTGAAGAGAGCCTTCTAATGTACAGTGTCACACACATGCGAATAGAGGCAGCTAAAGGGCTTGAGTAATTGTAATTCTACATCAGACCATGGAGCGGCAGAGTGTGCTGACTTTCTCTCTCAGTTCATTGCAAACCATTCCCAGGAAGTCCCGCTGAAGTACTGGCACCTCTGATGACATCACTTCTGGTTCCGAAGGGGGGGGTGTGTGTCTGGGGTTTTGGGGCCTGATGATGTCACTTACGGTCTCAGCATAAATGATTTTACTTCTTCCACCAGCCTTTAAAGCTACCATCTACATATTCAGTTCTGTTTTGGACTCAGTCTTGTAAGCAACTTGCTTCAATTCAACCTTTTGCAGCCAGGGCATATTATACGGGTGGCTGCCCCGAACCTTTGCAATAGTCTTGAGTCGTTCTTGTGACAACAGGTACTCAATGTATTACTGCTGCTTTCTCATCTTGTGACTAGCTTAGCTAAATTTTATTGAATGTATGCAGTACATGGAAATAATGTTTCATAAAATACTGTTTTTCAGAATTCTTTACTTTAAAACTACAGCACCTATGAATTCATGGATATATAGTATATACTCAAGGCACACAACTATTTTAGCCAGGTGAAAGGGTTAATGAGCCTCTCTCCACCAAAAGTAATGATCCTTTCATCCACCATACATATTCATTAATAAATGGTAAAAAGAACATGACGATTGCACAATGCAGACAAAACAGTTGAACACTTTTAGCATTGCACAACTATTGTTATGACATTCTAAGAGTAACATTGGCTTTAGGCAAATACAAGCAACCTATGGGTCTCACAGTCTGGGAAATGCTGTGTGGTGAAGGTTGATTAACCACAGCTTGTAACCCTGAACACAGTTACATTTGCCTGCAGAAAACAGAGAAAACACTCTCTTGAGAGTGAATTTCTATAATGATATCAATCTAATAAATTTGCCCTGTGTGTGTGTGTGTGTCTGTAGGGTGTGTATATTCACCCTTATGCCATATGCTTGTTGGGACAGGCTGCAGCCCCCCACGGCCCTGCTCAGGATTAAGTGTGTTTAGAAAATGTTATAGTATGATATCCCTCTATTATAAAAAAAAACAAATCTTGGATGGCTTGGAAGGAGACGATATGTGATTTTCTCTGAGACACTTTAATGTCCCGCGAGAGACACTTTAATGTCCCGCGAGAGACACTTTAACATCCTGCGAGACAAGGCAGCGAGACAAAAGCACAGCTGCTGCACAGTGTTTTAAATAGTCGACACGCAGTGCGACAAGCAGAACATTCAGCTCGGCAGCAGCACCAAGACAGCAGCTGATCCGACCACATCTCCTTAGCGTGTACTCAGCCCCCCTTCACAATGCGAGTGGCAAAGATGTGAAGTGGCTGGCGTGCAGCGTGCCCCAGGCAGGGGGCACAGCCCGCTAGTTTTCATTAATTTAAAAGGTCTATTTTTGAGGACTAGAGATATCTTTTACTCTGGTAATACATTGAACTGAGCTCATGGTCAGTTTAAAGGCTAACATTCATAAGTATTCTCTCTCTCTCACCTGCTTCAGGTGGAGGAAACTTTTCTGTGTCCTCTAGCCTGGACTTAGAGTAGACATACTCACTAGGCTTCCAGTCAGAGTTTCCAATCCTTTATGTGCCACTCTAATATAAAACTGTTCAATTTGGATCTACAGTCGACCCTTGATATACGACTGGCCTGATAGGCGAACAACTTGATTTACGACCAAAGTTTTTGTTTTGATTTACGACCAACATCTTGTGTTACGACCCGAATGCGGTCACGTGTATCCGCTTGTGCGATTGTAAACAAACAGCCGAGAGCGTTCGTAAGCGTCAGTCGGAGCCCAGATACATGTGTTTGTGGATGTAATTTTGGTCAGTGCAGTGATTTATCTATATATATAAATCACTAAGACCATGGCAAGCAAGACACATAATTGCTAAGGAAGGAAGAAAAGGTAACAAAGGTAAAGAAAGCGATTGTTAAGGGATGTTAGCTAGCAGGCAGGCGCGGAACATGATGATGTCATCAGGTTGAGTCAGCACCGGCTTGCTTTGGAGTGTATTATTACAGCAGTTCACAACACGACCAGCTTTGAACTGAGTGCTCGACTACTGTCATTATTAACTTAAGAAACAGCGATCACAATCGAAACAAAGAAGGAAATTGTGGAAATATGAGAGTGGTGTTCATGTGACCGATCTCACTAATATGTACAGCATGTCGAAATCCACCATCTCGACAATTTTACAAAGAAAAGATTTGCATAAGGAGGCTCCTTCTAAACAATAACCACCTTCCGTTTCATTCTCCTCCTCCTCCTCCTCCTCCCTTCCTGCAGCCCAAAGATGTCAAATAAAATGGTGAGTACAGTATAAAATTGTTGTTTATGGTATTTTAGGCACTTTTTATAACTTTTTGGTTAGTACATTAGAAAAATTTTTGGTGTTTTGGTAAATTCTGCACATTATACAACCCTTTTCAGGTTCAGAGCGCATTATGGGTATTTCCATTATTTCTTATGGAAAAAATAGTCTTGACTTACAACCAACTTGAGTTGCAACCAGCCCTCATGAACGAATTGAGTTCGTAAGTCAAGGGTCCACTGTATATGATCAGATACACAGGTTTACTGTATATTCCTGTCTGCAACTCTGCAATAAATCAACTGCACAACTGTGTTTCTGAACTAAGATCCTGGATGGCTAATAATTTTCTTGATCTGAATCAAAATAAAAGGGAGGTGCTTCTCTGCTCTTTCTCTGTCTTTTGCAAACCTAAAGTCCACAATCTGGGTGTTATCTTTGACAGTAACCTCTGTTTTGAGAAACAAGCAAATTCTGTAGTCAAGAGTTGCTTTTTCCAGCTTCGTCTATTAGGTAGGATCAAGCCTTTTTTATCTTCTAGGGATTTTGAGAAAGCCACTCATGCTTTTATTTTTTCTTGCCTTGATTACTGCAACTTGCTATATTCTGGGATTAGCAAATGTCTGATACACAGGTTACAGTTGGTCCAGAATGCTGCCGTTCGCTTTCTGGTTGGGGCACAAAAGTATGACTCTGTTTCTCCAATTTTAGCTTCTTTACACTGGTTGCCTGTCAGTTTTCAAATTGATTTTAAAATCTTGTTAGTTTTCAAATCTTTACATGGGCTTGCTTCTGCCTGTTTATCGGAATTGTGTGTTTTACACCAGCCATCCAGAGTGCTTAGATCTTCTGGTCAGTTGTCTTTGTTGTCCCTCGTACCAAGTGTAAAACCAAGGGGGACAGGGCTTTTGCAGCTGCTGCCCCTCGCCTGTGGAACTCTTTACCTCATCATATAAAGGAGTCGTCTATAATTGAACTGTTCATAACAAGATTAAAGACTCATTTCTATTCACTTGCATTCCGTGACCTTCAGTAATACTGATGGTTTCCTCATTGAGATTATATAACATTACTTCTATTTATTATTTATTTTATTTATGTTCATATATTTTATTTCTATTTATGTTATTTATTTGTTTTCTTTTAGTCTATTATTGTAAAGCACTTTGACCACAGCATTCCTATGTTATTTTAAATGTGCTATATAAATAAATTGATATTGACATTGACATTATGTTTCAACTTATTAACAATTTTTTTTTAGAGAAGAACCTTCACAAGGAAGACTGAGGGCAGGGCAGAGAAGCAGGTTAATGATGGCAACATTAATTACTTAGATGTGCCCTTTTACATATGAATTACTCTTTTCGTTGAACTTCAGCTGAGTATTCATAACAGATACCATATTAAATTCAAATTCAAGTTTATTGTTACGTGTACATAGTACAATAAAATTCTTCCTTACAGGTATCCTCAGAACACTGACATCTATTGCTGTTCTGAATATCTAGATAAGATATACAAAATGTTAGTTATGGTCTCAAACTTTTATGTAATTTTGTTTTCTTCTTATCCTAACATTGTATCTGATTATGACAAAACCCTGTGTAATTTGTTTAAACTATAGAAACTACAGAGACTGTGTGGGCTGCAGAAAGAAAATCAGTTCATAAGTCAAGAATGCGACTCTGATTTGATGGTTGTCAAGCTTGTAGTCATTTACTAGCTGGAAGGCTGCATTTAGTTTTGCAGACATTACCTAATGAAGGCTACTGAGCTGAAAGGTTGAGTTTCTAATCCTTTTGTTTCATTAGCATTAAATAACCATTTTCTGTTTTTAAAAACATTAAATCATTACTTGAAAATGATGAGTATTTAAAAAAGAGTTTAATTTGTGGTACATGATGCATTGATTTTATGAGGGTTTGAACAATATTCAGCATTTTGTGGATCATGTGCTTTGTCCTAAAGCTAGGCGTACTTATTAAGATTTTGGACCATCTGAGGAAATTTTTCTTCTTTCATTAAAAAAGGGAAATCAAATATCTTAGAAAGGGAACAGTGTCTTCGGTACAGAAAGGACACAATAGTTTGTCATATGGTCACTCTTACAATTCCTGTGTATGAGGGTACCCACAAGGACAAATAGGAAATTACCATATACTGTATGTGGCACACATACTGTATAAAAAAGGGAGGTTCGGAAGTGTGGATTCGAATGCAGCAATGGCAATGTTAAGCTGTTGCTACTTATAAAGGTAAACGTCTATTAGTTGTTAAAAGAGGCAGTTGAATTGGCCCACAATGCTGGTAAGAATAAGAAAAGAATCAAAGGTTTTATGTTAAAATGTCCAAAAATAGTCACAACAGAAGAAATAAAACATATTTACAGAGAAATTAGAATGTCAGGAGTTTCAGCATGTATTTTCACACTTTCTTGTGCATTATATTGTTTGTTTTAAATGTTTTTAATATTGTTTTGTGTGACTCATAACCTTAATTTCCAAGAAGAGCACACCTTTATGGCATCACAGGGGTATTGTCATAGGACATAAGCCGTATGGCCTTATCAGTTATTAACTGAGTGATGTGAAGGCAGACATTTTTAAGCACGTTTCAAACATGGTTAAAACAAAGCTAAAATTATCAGTCTTCATATTTTATGGAATCACATGACATTTTTTTAACTCTAGGTGATTGAATTTTGAATTGAGTTTTTTTTTATGTATATTGCTTACTAAATTTCCTTTGCAGTTTTTCAGCACACATTTTTTTGCATTCCTGTTTGTTTTTTGTTCAAGTTTCCTTTTTTTCTTCTTTAGGAATTAATTAATGATAAACAGACATTTGAATCTGAGTGATGCATAATAATTAAATTAGATGTTGAGTCATCTATGAAAATGTCAAGTTTCAGTTCAACTTAATGTGAATTTTACTCCAGTGTAATACAGTTCTCTACATGAGAATGGATGTTTGCATGTTGATTTCTACAGAGCATTGATGCAGTGCCTGGTGAAAAGCCATACTTTTAATACCTTTGCCCTAATTTGATCCTTCATTTTTGCTTCACTGCACTTCTTTTTATCATTACAAATGAAGGTGCAACACGGTTATCTAAGAAAAAACATATATTTATTCTTGCATGTCACTCTCTAAAATTTGTCAAAAATCATAAAACTGTTAAGAGAGTTTCGATTTGTTAGTTTCTGTAATTTTGAGCATGATCAAAAATTGTGTTTAGGATTAGAGCAGCATGTTCATCACACATTTTGGTGTCCACTCCTACTGAACAACTGGTGATATCTTCTTATGCAATTAAATTCCTTGACTAAAGTGAGTCAGCAAGAGTACAATATACCTAAATAATATAGGACTCCATTAAAGAATTAGAGAATTTTGACAGGAATCCAGCTGAATACTAGTTAAGACTTGGTCTTGAAGAGGGCTTCTTTTCTGTCTCAGTCTTGAATCAGTCTCAAGTAATTTGGACTTGGTTTTCATTTAATCTCTGTCACTCTTAGACTTAGCCTTGACTAGATATTGACAAGATGAAGTTTTGGGTGTATTTTCAACTCAGCAAAGGTGGAGGTGCTGTTTGTAGCACTTCCTTATAGTATAACGTTCAACACATTAGCCACTAAGCATTGATATATTCAGCCACTTCTTAGTTTATAAACTGATTAATTCTTTTCTTGAGAGATAAAGGATAATTTTTTTGACTATGACCCCCAAGTGCAAATAAGTGGTTTGCTGCTCCTCACAAAAGTACAATGTATTTTCAACATGTAACATACTGGAGTATTTTGAACACTAAGAAAGAAAACACTGTTTTCATTAGTTGGCTTTTGCATTTCTAATTTATTATATTGGGTACAAGGCAGTAACCTTGAGTAGTCATTGCATAAAACTATGACAGTGAGACAAATCCATTTATTGATCTTTGTATGACAGCAAACATTCTCTACCTATGCCGACACTGGATAGCAGCTCCATACTCTGGTGTGTTCTATACTCTGTAAGAATATTGATTATGGTCAGCTTGTAATCGTGGTTTTTTCTTTTCCCATCATGATAATGTTTTACCAAAATACATGTGGATAAGATCTAAACAAGAATTATGTCAGATGTATATGAATTAGCATGTCATGTCATTTTCTAACCTGCTTAATCCAGACCAGGGTCACGTGGAGCACTGGATCCTATCCCAGTTAGCATACACCACAAGGCAGAAACAAATCATGGACATGGAGCTAGTCCATCGCAGGGCAAACACAGACCCAAATTCCAAAAACATACCAAGGCCATTTAGCAATTTCTCAGTCACCTAACATGCATGCCTAACAAACAGGCACAGGCAGAACCTGCAAACTCCACACAGACAGGACCCGAAATGTATACACAGGTCTCCTTACTGTGAGGCAGCTGCATTACAACTGTGCCACCATGTATTAGGATGTATAAATAAATATATATCAAAAATAAGAATTGTTTTATTGAAAATATATCAGAATTATTATTACAAGTTAAATGCATTAGTCCTCAACTGACAGACACCTTTGATTTTTCATCAATAAAATGTCAACACGTTAATCATCATATTATTTTAACATTAGTAAGCTCTTTAATTTAAAGAGCCTGGGTTTCAGCTATGACTGATGACCAGAGTACTAAGCACATCCAGGTATATAAAAAGCACAGTTGTTTTAAATAAAACTTCAAAAAATTCATCCCTCCCCTCATCTTGGCAGAATCAACAAGAATCAAAAATGAATGTGGCACTAGCCTTCAAACAAAATCAAAATAAAAAAAAAACATACAATCTCAAGGGAATTATTGTAAAATTGTAATTAATATGTATGTAGAAATGGAGTGTTTTGTCTTGATAGAGTCCTAGGTGACCCTATTTTCCCCTTTTATACTTATTACTAACAAAATACCCGCGCTTCGCAGCGGAGAAGTAGTGTGTTAAAGAAGTTATGAAAAAGAAAAGGAAACATTTTAAAAATAATGTAACATGATTGTCAATGTAATTGTTTTGTGACTGTTATGAGTGTTGCTGTCATCAAGGATTTGATTATCATTATTTCTTTCAATCAGGTTCGTATTTGGAGGATGTGTTGTGTTCAAGTTATATTCAGTGTTTGTCAACCGTTGTAAAGATAACAGGTTTCATTCATCGAAGTGTTCACTACCCAAATCGGTACTCGTGAATCTAAGATGTTTAACAGGCATTCCCGGTATTAAGTTGTGGATTTGCCTGTGAATATTTAGCGGTAGTGTGTCTATGAACTTAATTTAAACTTAAGCTTTACACCTTGCTTTCCTATTGATATGTCTACAAAGGCTTGTTCAGATTCAGAGGGTTGTTCCTTTCTTACTGCATCAATAAACAGCTCGTCTTCCTCTTTATCTGAGACATCACACACTGCATGCACGGGTTTACCTTTCCCAGTCCTGCAAACTTTAGCGAAGTGGTTCAATTTACCACATTTTTTACACTGTCTTCCTTTAGCTGGACATTGACTTTTTCCACCGTGTGCTTTGTTTCCGCAGTAGCTGCACTTATGAATATGCTTGTATGCGTCACTCGCTTCATATTCTTTTGCTGCCTTCTCAATTGTGTAATGCGTTTTTTGTTCAGGGCTCTTTGGAGCTCTTGCTTGTTGTCTGCGTACTAAGTTCACAGTCAGTTCACGTTAGCCGCCAGAGTACATGCATCAAAGGTTCTCAGCTGTGCTTGTGCTATCTCGTGCGATCTTGCGATGTCCATGGCTTTATTTAATGTTAGCTCAGACCCGGCACTTAAAAGTTTCTGTCGCACTTTCGCTGAGTTTGTGCCAAACACTATTCTATCCCTGACCATCTCATCTTCATTTGCATAAGCACAGTCCTTCACCAGCAATTTTAACTCCGTTACAAAGTGATCAAAAGTCTTGTTTATACCCTGCATCTTCTCACTAAACTTGTATCTCGCAAAAATCGTATTCGTCTTATGCCTCAAAACGGTCATAATAAGTTTTCAGTACCTTGGCTTCCTCCTGGGTGAGAGTCAGTGTGTTAAAAATGTCTCTTCCTTTTTCCCCAGTCCACAGGAGCAGGTAGCTGCATTTCTAACTCTTGTCTTTGCCTTTTAGCGGGCCATAAAACATCAGCTCCACGTGCTGTTGGAACTTTTTCCATTCTCCCGGCAGGTTAAGAGAATACCAGTCAATTCGTGGCAAGGGAACTCCAACAAAATCCATGACTGTCCTCTATTCTGACACCATGTCTTGTTTTCACAAATTGTGAAAAATGAAATGATGGCGAGACTTTCTTTTAAAGTATGCAGGGGAACTTTATTTATTACAGCTCTTACATTCACGGCATCCGTGCTCTAAATTAACTTCCATAATAGTAACCTTGAGGTCCCTTTTTCTGGTGCCTTCCTGATGACATAGGTGCCTAAACCATGCCTGATAATAATACATTTCAATGACATATAAATATTACAGTGATCACCTCGATAGACATCTCACCACCCAAATCGCTACTCATGAATGTAAGATGTTTAACAGGCATTCCTGGTATTAACGATTTGATTTGCCTGTGAATATTTATCGGCAGCGTGTCTATTGGATTGCTGCTGATGGACGGCCTTATATGGGCAGGCACTCAATTACGTGGGAGGCGTGGGTATGGGGGACGCAATATAGGCAGGCAGCCAACTACATGGGAGGCGTGATGATGGGGGACGCAACTCCACCTCACACGGCGACCAAGCTGCAGGCTATAGCCGTATATATGTACGTAAGTAGAATTCAGTTATGACCGTTACGCGTAGAATTTTGAAATGAAACCTGCTTAACTTTTGTAAGTAAGCTGTAAGGAATGAGCCTGCCACATTTCAGCCTTCTACCTACACGGGAAGTTGGAGAATTAGTGATGAATGAGTGAGTGAGTGAGTCAGTCAGTCAGTCAGTCATTCAGTCAGTGAGGGCTTTGCCTTTTATTAGTATAGATTATGTAGATTTTACCAGAAAGTCTTTAATCCCAAACACTCACTACACCATATGGTACTGTAGTTCAGCCCCTCCCCCTGCACTTTTATATCTGTAACCACAGGCAATTTATTAGTGTAAAAGAACAGGCAGTTGTTAAGTTACATACTAATTTATGTATTATAGATAATATACCTAAAAATTATAATAAGCAGAGTTAAAGTGAGTGATAGCAAAATAATAATAGGACTTGTGTAATAATCAGTTCATCTCGCTTAGACTCCCAGGTGACTCACTGTTTGATTTGTTTTTGATCCAGTCTTGCCTGGCGTGACCTTTGATCCAGTGTGGCCGTTGAATGGCGTCAGGGATGATTTGGTCTCCTTCATGAATGGGGAATAGTAGAGAGTGACTGCATGTCTTTATAAGCCTGCACTTACTCTGACTCTGTAGTCCCTGACTCACCAGTGACACAGCTCAGACACAACCCCCTCCAAAGTTCAACTGCTTTTCATTGTCGGGGTGCAGCATTCTCCAATGAAACAACTCAGGCAGCCTCAACCCATGTTTCAATATTTTATCTACTTACAAGCAAACATGAAACAAAGACTGCAATTAAGTCATAAAACTGTCCATCTCTGGTCAATTTTTATCAATGAAAATCTGGGGGAAGCAAAAACTTAATTGCACTTTACAGTTAGATAAGTAGACAATTTTTAAACATTTACAGTATATTGTGTAATGGACGACGGCGTCCCATGCCCGGCCGGGACGCCCCTACTGCATATGTTCTGGGGAAGCAGCCATGGGCTTCTGAGTACCTTCCCTGGGACGCTTGGTGGCAGCCTCCCTGGGTGACATGGGGTGCCTCAGTTTCCCACAGGTCTCCATGGGAGATGGAGTTCTCCACAACCCTGTGGGGATCTGGGGTGGCCGCCAGGGGCTGCTGCCTGGATCCCGGAGCCTGTATGGACACCTCTACAGCCCCGGATGGGCTATTAAAAGGGCCAGCATCCACCACTTAGGAGCCAGAATCGGGAGGAAGAGGACAAGGTTACCTGGGAGGAGTGGTGTTGCCAAGGTGGAGAGAAAAAGTGTTTGTGAGTGGGCTAAGTGCTTTTGGGACTGTGTTGGGCCTCTGGGACACGGGGAAGGCATGTCCCACAGCTGAAGAGAAAAATAAAAAGTGTGTTGATTTTACATGTGCCTCTGTGACAGTCTGTGCCGGGTCAGGCGCTATATAGTGCCTTATTACAATTGTTAGACATTAATAATAAAAAATATTATCAAGTTATATGCTGTATATTGAGGTGGGCAAAAGTAGGTTTACAGTTGTGAGTATGGGAGGCCGGCAATTTGAGCACTTACAAATTTGTATCTACAGTATGTGCACTGTGTCATTGTGACATTCTTTTGAGTTAAGCTATTGTAATAATCATAACCTGTGGCACTTGGTGCCATGGCCCACCTGCCAAGTTGTTTTGCCTGCCTAAGGTAAAGTCATCCCTAATGGAGGATCGCTGGAACCGTGGAAAAGAGGGGTCCTTTCATCGGATTGTCTGACCCAGCACTGTTTCAGCTGTGCAATGGCCAAATTGGGGAGACAGCTTGATGGTTGAGGTCTCCAGGACTCTAAATAAATCCAAATCTTATTATGTGATATCATCTACTGTTAAATTCTGCTACGTACTTCTAAAATTTTTATTTGTATACTGTATTGAGGATATGTTCTGTTCTGTGTATTGTATTGTATTGACCACCTTCTTTTTGACACCCACTACATGCCCAACATACCTGGGAAGGGGTCTCTCTTTGAATTGCCTTTCCCAAGGTTTCTTCCATTTTTCCCTACTGGGGTTTTTTTGGGAGTTTTTCCTTGTCTTCTTAGAGAGTCAAGTCTGGGGGGCTGTCAAAACGCAGGGCCTGTTAAAGCCCATTGCGGCACTCCTTGTGTGATTTTGGGCTCTACAAAAAATAAACTGCATTGTATTGTATAACCTGCATGTCTTTTTTCAACAACTGTAAACATACTTTGGCCCAGTATTATTCTATCTGTTACAAGAGCCTTATAAATAGCATTGATCGTTCAACTATGCACTTGATGTGAGGCAGAAAGAAATTCTTCATTAGAAGTAAGTCCGATACAGATACCTCCACACACATTCAAAATCTAACCAGTTTAGAATTGGCAGATACAGTATGTGGGGGGATGGGGGATAACAGAATGCTAATCACTGGGCTACATCAAATGCCATTTTTAATAAAAATGCAAAAGTAACTTTTTTTAAGTATGTATAGAAATAACAGTATCACTTTTAATATGTGGTTCCCAAATTCATTACATTTAAGAAGTTCAACTTCATGTGCAAATTTTATTATGACATGTGCATATTACAATGAAATTTTTCTTTCATTGTCTCTTACAGACTCTTGACAGCCAATCAGAACATCCTTGGTAGGAATGAAATTTATCTTGAAAGTGTCTGTAAACATTTGTATTCTTTTGACTCCTTACATTTTCTTGTCGCAGTGAAGGGAATTTATGTTGCCAAGGACAAAGAACCACAGGGACGTTAATACTTTCATCTGTTTATCTTCAATCCAGAAATCTTCTGATATAGTTCTGATATGTAATAACATTTGTGGAAGTGAGTGGTCCAAAGTAGTGCATTTTCATCCAACAGGGGCACCTGTTGCTAATGAATAACCTCTCCAAATACCCTAAACGATCTGTACTATTGGACTGGATAATTGTGGTTCAATGATGATAATAAAGTGAAGAAGTAAAAAAGACATTCTTGTCTTATAGCACAACTTATAGCAAAATAAATGTGTATGTATATAATACACATGAATTAAATCTCCATGATTTGAATGTAACAGTTTGACCTAGGCTATAATGCAAACACAGAGCAACAAATAAGTAGTCCCATTACATTATATTATGTTACTTTTGTGCCCAAACATAATAATACCTCAGGGTGTTCTAGCGTACATATATGCATATTACACTAAATAAAATTCATATATAAAAATAAATAAAGACTTCCTTAAATAAAAAACCTAATTTGATTTTATGAAGTAACAAAAAGTATCCACTTCTTGTTCTTTAGGGAAATCTTTTGTGACATTGTCTCGAGTCTGAATCCCATCCCTAGCTGCCCTCTGTATGGGTCTCTGTTTTATTATCCCACCTCCTAAATACTGTACAGTATATGTGCATTAGATAAATTTGAAGTTTTATCATGGACTCTTTGTGACCACGATTGGCTGTTACCTGGGTTAGCTCCTTCTTTACACCCAATGATGTTGGAAAGGCATTAACCCTAGTGACCCTAATCTGCATTAAGTCGGTTTGACAACATTGACATGTTTATTTAATAGAATTTGGCTTGTGCTTTTACCATCATGCACAGGTATTATATTGCCTTTGGTAATGGTATTGGTTAATCTAATGCAGTTTTGAATAGTTTGTAAGGTGTTCTTAAGGAGGCTATTCTCTCCTAACCCATTAACAGCTGTGTTCGGTGTACTCACAGGCAGCCTTAAGGTGAAGAAGGACAAACAAACTGTAATTTCCTTTACTACACTTCTAGCATGTAGACTTATCTTGGTCAACTGGAAGAATTTCACTACACCGCTGTTAAGTCAGTGAGTAACTGATGTGTTATGGCGCTTTTCCACTGCATAGTACGGCACGACACGGTTCAGTACAGCTCACCTTGGTTCGGCTCAGTTCGGCTCGGTTTGCGTTTCGACTGCAGTTTAGTATCGCTTTAGAGTGGGCGGGATTATTCACGTGTCGTTATAGTTGCGCCGCCTCTACTGCCGTGACACCGTGGAACTTTTACAACAACACGCAGACAACGACAACACTTTAGCTCGACGACGCGCAAGGTTAAGCATCTAAAAAAAGCACATCACTAGCTAACTTTTATCACTGTTGCAAAGCATAAAATGAACTTAACTGCCAGTGTAACATTAAAATGCTGATTCTGTATATTATAGATCTTCCACATTTTGCAAAAAAGTCGCCGCAACAGACCATCTGTTTGGACATTTAACCGTGCTTCAGAGTGGTGGGATGTGATTGTTCCCGGTTTTACAAACACTCAGTGGCTGGAGAACTTTCGAAACTTCCGCGTGTCTGTAACTTTAAAGAAAAGAATAGCCAGTGACGCAGTAATGACGATTTTCTCCGGCCAATCAGTGACCAGCAGAGTTTACACGTCACATTTTGGTAACGGTTCGGCACGCTTGGAACCTCGGCTGAGGTGGTACTAAAAAAAGGACCAGGTACTGTTCCCAGTGGAAAGCCCCGCAAAAGTGAGCTGTACTGAACCGTGTCGTGCCGTACTATGCAGTGGAAAAGCGGCTTTATATACTACAAATTGGAAAAAATCTAATTCTCACTTAGAGGATCTGTTCAAAACTTTTTAAAATATGGCAGGATTAATAACATTTCACAATTACCTTCCATTTTGGGGAAAAAGATACTCTTCTTTTCTTAGTCCTTTTATAGAGTAGCTTTGGTTGCTGGCTCCTCTCTCTTTCTCTTGGGTGGGGGTTAAATTTTGCTTTGATTTTTTAAAATTTGACTTTACTGTATAGAATGTTATCTGCTTCTAATTAAAATCAATAAAAATAAAAAAGCCTACTTTCATGGTAGAATGGGCACAGTTATGCCCAAATAACCTATTTCTTTATTTAGGTGAACAGTTTCTGATCTAGTAGCAATGTAATCTTCAGTAATGGAGACAGTTATTACCCTTTGTTTATTTTGTTCTACTAAAATCATGGATGGTTTCTCAACTTATTTCTGATTTGAAAGGCATGAGTTAAAATAACACTCATTCAGTAGTTTTGGCAGAAAACCTTTTTAATTTTTATTTTGTTCCAAATTTCTGTTTTTGGCGGACAATTTTTGGATTTGTGTTTTATTCCAATTTTCATGGTTCTGTTACCCTGTATAAGCAGTGTAACTGAAAATGTACAGTATGTCAGTTTTTCTAAACCTACATATTTCAACTTAAGTTGACAAAGGTTATCGTGGCAGAATCTTGTGTAAGGTAATTACCAGCCCAGGTCAGTCCATCACAAAGTGCTCTCCCACACTTAGTCACATTGGTCTAGTTTAGAGATGACAATAAACATTTCCTGTATGTCAATTTGAGAGGAAATTAACCTAATTATTAAACTGAAAAAAACATAGGTAATGTTACTTTTCTCTGTGATTGTTAGGAGATTCCTTAATAATGTGTATTGTACACATTTAATGGACTATAGATGCTAGCATCTCAATTTAATTAGTCAGAAGTATCTAATTGTAGGCAATTTCCTTTTACTTCTTACCACCTATTATTTATACATTATCAATTATTTTTGGTAAGATTCTGATTTAGCTGTCCAAAACCAATTCAATATCTTCACACTTATGGCAAAATAAACAGAATGCAGTAGTCTTCTAATCCTACCATGCATAATAGGCAATGCTGTATTAAACACACATGTACTTAAGGCAGCATTGCTCCAGACAGACTGACAGCTGCTAGCCATGATGAAGTGAGTTTCATGTTTGTTTCAGTTCAGATGACTGTCAGTGAATAGAAGTTGTTTGTGCACATTTAGCCTGTGGAATTAATGGAATTCAGGCTCCTGGTCTTCTGCCATACAATCTGGCTTTTCAGAGTTCTCTACATGCCTTATATACTGATATGCTGTCCATTGACAAATGTAAACCTAATTCATGCAGATGAAGCTTTGCAGATTCATTGGGCCAAAATGACAGGTGGTGCCCATCTGCTAAGCAAGCTGCATAGTTGTTTAATGGCTAGTTGGGATATGATAAAAGCTTTCTGGGTATATATATATATATTTTTTTTCCCTCATGCTCATCAATGCAAATCAGCAGGTACCTTCATGAACCTGCCAATGTGCATTCATGTTTATCCTGCTTCTAATTAACTTTCTATATAACCTGCTCCTGAAAAAATAAAACTGAAATTGCACATACTTGAATCCAACATTTGGATTTTTTTTAGTTTAATATGTATTGTGTCCAGTAAACACTGTACTTTCATACATTAAAACTATAGAATGGTTATTATATGCTCTACTGACAACCTGCTGTTGGCGTAATAGCAGATGGAACTTGTGCTTACATCTATTTCCTCCATGCATAGAGCTAAAACCTGTAAGGTTTGGACCCATTTTTAATTGTAATATTTTCATATTGTTGATTTTTCCTCCTTTTGCATTTTACTCAGTAATTCTGCCCATGAGAGGCACCACCGGAGCTTTCACTTACCGTATGTGAATTAATACTTTTGAGAACTGGTCAACAAAGTCCATTAGGTTGCAGTATGTGAAAGTTAATATGTTATTATGTTAAGTATGAGTTGTACACATTTGGTACAAGATGAGTTACAGTTGGAATGTTCTTGTTGATACTGAAGCCATGCTTTTGAATGTTTATAATGAAACCTTATAATGTGTGGAGCATGTTATGAAACAATTTGTAAAATGCTGATTGAGGTGACTTTCTTGCTGTGGCATCATAGATGACCGTGACAGTCTAATAATTGATGCACCTGCATAACACTTTTGTGACTGAGTCTCACTTCCATTAATTAATTTTTTATGGTAGTCAATACAATGTTATGAAAAATAAAGATTTCGGGTTAATGTACCATTCTACAGGAAGAACTGGAAAAATAAAAATAAAATATTAGTGAGGCAAGAACACTGCTGGTGTTGCCTTGCTTAACTGTAGTGGAGTGAGCAGCCATCTTGTGGCAGAGATAAGTGTGGACTGCTATGGAGAGTCTTCTAGAGGAAACTATCATCAACAACGACATTTATTTATATAGCACATTTTCATACAAAAAGTAGTTCAAAGTGCTTTACATACTGAAGAAAAGAAAAATAAAAGACAAAATAAGAAATTAAAATAAGACAACAGACAGCTGGAGAAAAAAAATAAAATCTGCAGGGGTTCCAGGCCACGGGACTGCCCAGTCCCCTCTGGGCATTCTACCTAACATAAATGAAATAGTCCTCATTGTAGTTAGGGTTCTCACGGTGTCACTTGATGTTGATGGTCATACAGACTTCTGGCTTTTAATCCATCCATCATTGTTGGAACATCACGGTGCTTTCCACCAAAAGGATTCCAGAAAAGGAAACAGAAAAGAGAGTAGGGGTTAGTACAGATTTTAGAGCCACCATGAATAGTTATTATAATGAGTTGGATATGCAGAGTATCACGATTTTGATTACAGTGAAATTATGAGAAAGCCATGTTAAAGTAATGTGTTTTCAGCAGTGTTTTAAACTGCTCTACTGTATTTGCCTGGCAAATTCCTATTGGCAGGCTATTCCAGATTTTAGGTGCATAGCAGCAGAAGGCCGCCTCACCACTTCTTTTAAGTTTAGTTCTTGAAATTATAAGCAGACACTCATTTGAGGATCTGAGGTTACCATTTGGAATATAAGGTGTCAGACATTCCGATATATATGATGGAGCGAGATTATTTAAGGCTTTATAAACCATAAGCAGAATTTTAAAGTCAATCCTGAATGACACAGGTAACCAGTGTAGTGACATCAAAACTGGAGAGATGTGCTCAGATTTTCTTTTCCTAGTTAGGATTCCAGCAGCTGCATTCTGCACTCGTTGCAAGTGATTTATGTCTTTTTTTGCTTAGTCCTGAGAGGAGTGTGTTACAGTAATTTAGTCGACTGAAAACAAATGCGTGAACTAATTCGAGTTTGTCGAGTGCCTGGAGTTCTTCAACTACGACTGCAACGCGATTCACCTTACTGTCGGCCATTGACTGCTTTTGCTTCCGCTTCGTGCCCTAGGGAGAATGAGAGAGAGAGAGAGAATGAGAATGCTGGAAGGGGCAATTTACAGAGTAGGGTTGGCAATTTAAAAAATATATTTTGCCCAGTTTTTGCATGTGTTATTAAGGTTCCCCCCACCAGTTTGTCTCCGATGTCCCAAAGATGCATGTGTGAGATTAACAGGCAACCTTAAAATGGCCCCAATAAATAAACATGAGTGTTTCCTAAAATACAAATCCTGTAATCCTGTCCTGGGTTTTAATCCTGTTTTAGGGAAGAGCCTGTAGTTCCCTGTGGTGCTAAATTATGTAATTGGACACTATATATAGTCATCCCTGATGGAGGATCACAGGAATCATGGGAAAGAGGGGTACTTTCATCGGAGCAACGTTTCAGCCGTGGAATGGCCAAATGGGGAGGCAGCTTGATGGATGAGGTCTCCAGGACTCTAAAAATATCCAAATCTTATTATGTGATATCATCTACTGTTAAATTCTGCTCCGTACTTCTAAAAATTTTATTATTATGCTGTATTAAGGATTTGTTCTGTTCTGTGTATTGCATTGTATTGACCCCCTTCTTTTGACACCCACTGCACGCCCAACCTACCTGGAAAGGGGTCTCTCTTTGAACTGCCTTTCCCAAGGTTTCTTCCATTTTCCCTACAAGTTTTTCCTTGTCTTCTCAGAGAGTCAAGGCTGGGGGGCTGTCAAGAGGCAGGGCCTGTTAAAGCCCATTGCGGCACTTCCTGTGTGATTTTGGGCTATGCAAAAATAAACTGTATTGTATTGTATTGTATTGTATATAGCTCAGAATATATAGCTTTCATGTTATGTTAATTGCTCGCCCAAGACTGGCTGGTGTGATTGACTGTCCTTGTGAATTTGCAGTTTAAAAGTAAGTTAAGAAAAATGGTATATACTGTAGATGAAGTGAAGAAGAACCTTTAAAGGCTGTCTGGAGGTTGGTCCTAGTCACTCTGCATAGTGCCTTGGAATGTCTACAGCTCATATCAAAAACTCACCAAGTATCACCTGTGACAGCAGAAAGCAGTGGTGGTTATGTAACTGGCTGATAGCTCATCTAAATTCCTTTAACTGTCATTGAATACTCACTTCAGGTTCACTTGTCTTCAATGAAAATCAAATCAAAGAACCAGACTGATGTTCAAAAAAAAATCAGAATAAACTGTAATGGTATAATTTGACAAAGGGGGACAACAGGCTGACAAAGGCAACAAAAGAGATCAAGCTGTCAGGAGTTTTTGTTACTTAAATCCTTGTTCAAACTTCCTTTTTTCTTAATCCTTGAGGTTTTTGACTAATTCGTTTTTTGAGGGCAGCATGTGTGATACAAGGTCTGTGGCAAAGTGCAGTCTTAAATAAGTAATCAAGTTCCAGAGTGCGCAGGCTCCGAACCGGTGCGAGTGTACGCTTGACAGCACTACTCAGAGGCTGATTAGGGCACTTGGCTTTTCATACATTAACGTGCAAATGTGAGCGGGTCACTCATTCATACCTCGGCGTAGACAGAGTACCACACCTGCACCCAATCAGCCACTATAAAGCCAGCATGCACAGCAGAGAAGGGGGGTGAGGGAAAAAGGAGGGAAAAGAATGATGGCGGTGAAAGGAACGAAGGACAGAGCCTGGTAGAGATACCTCAGAAGGAGCATGTGGCCGATCATTTCAGCTGAGAAGTTCAAGGGAGCTGGAGTGAGGAGGGTCAGGAGGCCTTTAGTGTAAGGCCAAAGAATGGCAGTGGGAGTCAGAGGAGCAAGGCTTGTGTGGTGCCCTGCTGGGAGCCTGTGATTGCAGCAGGGTCCTGAACCAGTTAAAAGGTTGGCTGTATCTATCAGAAGGACATTTCCTCTGGCTGCTGGATCTCATTCAGGGTAAGCAGAGAAAACGTTTGAGAAGGATGCATCTGGGATTTAGAGATTTTAGAACTGTTCCCTATCATGTGTTTTAACCTTGTTTTTATGTATATATTTATTGGTTTTAATGGATTATTTATTGAAGACCATTTTTGCAATGCACTGTTTGGACACTATTTAGTTTTAATTAAAGTACTGAACACTTAAACCAACCCCTTGCTGAATGTATGTGTCATCATTTGCCTGGCACATGACTGTCGATAGTTGCGAGTTTAAAAGGCTTCGAGCAGTGACCTGGGAGTGTGTAGCCCAGACATGTCAAACTCGTTACTATTGGTGGGCTGCTTCGACTGCCATACGTGCATTAGTTGGCCACACTGTAACAAATACTATTATACTGTTATACAAAGTTACTGTAGCTTTCTTTCCAATACTGAAAACTTTAAAAAAGCTCCATAAAACAATGTACAATTAGAGTCTTAGTCTCTTAGCTAGGTCCTTATATTATTATGTTATATTCATTATATTATATAGGAGTCTTACAGTGTGAGATCTATTTATTTTGTCAAGAAAACTTGGCATCTCTTGTTAGTGACCAGTTTGTCAATATCAGGCTTGAAATCTTGTGCAGCTGCAACTTTTATGAGGGATGAAAGATGCTCGACAGGAAGCTTTCATTAACGAAAACAATTTCTCACAAAGGTAAGTGCTTTCGAACATAGACAGTACTCTCAATGCCAACTTACGGATCTGCACATACGAGGGTAGCAGGTAAGCATACAAGCCTGGCACACCAATTTTGTTGTATTTTGCCTTCAGAATAGAATCTGACTGCAGTTCAGTCAATTCCATTTGGATATTCTCAGGTGCATTCTCAACGTTGTAAGAGAACAGCGCAAAGTCCTGTTTGTGTGAACTGAAATCACGAAAACGCTCACTGAATTCATTGTTCAGTAATTCAAGTTGGAAAATAAATCCTCCCAAAATCAAATTTTACTTTACTAAGTTTAGTTCAAAGTTTATATTGTAAAATAAGCTGATATGCAAAAAGCCACCTGACCTACACTAATTTTACAAACTCAAAATCACAAAAATATGTTAATAAACAACTCATCAACTTCTCACGTCCACTTCAGATCTTCAGCTGTAGTCTGCACTGTTTATTACAATACTAGCACAAAATTACATAAAACTAGAGCAAAAAATGCAAAAATATGCAGGCTATTACTACTTGTGATGGTCAGTTCTGCCCAGTGGCCAGTCTCAGCAGCCCAGCCAGTAGTGTAGCCTGTGCAGGGGCAGCCCTGGGCAAAGAAAGAATCGGTGGCCCCTTCGCCCGCCAATGTCAGTATGGTATCTTATGCACGGCGGATTGCCACGTCAGTTGTAGACACTGCATAGCCGCCTCCTGCTCACGACACGCTTCTATATGCGCGTGTCCGTAACTTGAAAACCAAGTGGCGGCCCATGATATTCTCATTACGGCAGAACGTTATAATACTACATATAGCTTACTGCTCCGACTCGAGCGATATTAGTAAATACAGCGTACTAATTAACAAGAAACACAATGTTTTTCGGCCACATTGCCGTCAGCTGTGTTGTTATTTTCTCTTTCTGTTTTATATTCAATATATATTGGCGTGGCGTCCCCTGGGAGTTGGCATCCCTGTGCAGGTGCACAGTTTGCACATGCCTAAGGCCGCCCCTGCTGCAGCCTAGCAATTCAGTTGTGACGTCGCGGCTCATTAACTTTGGTCAAGGCTCGTGGCTACACTAGCAGATGACGTTTCCGGTACTGTAATGCCATGGGAAAATGTGCCTTTGTTATAAGGCAGAAGTAAGAAAAGTCAATAAGTAACGCCAAAGATGCAGAATGATTCAATCACAAACGACAGTAATCATTTTGTACAAGTTCAGTGCTAACTAGGATCTGTCAGGCGGGCCGCATGCGGCCCGGGGGCTGCGTGTTTGACATGCCTGGTGTAGCCAACTCAAATTTCACATAATGGTGGTGAGGTAGTTAGAGAAGCTCTAAGCACCTAGGATCCATCCATCCATTTTCTAATTTTTCCATTTTCCATTTTTTCTAACCCGCTGAATCTGAATACAGGGTCACGGGGGTCTGCTGGAGCCAATCCCAGCCAGCACAGGGCACAAGGCAGGAACCAATCCTGGGCAGGATGACAACCCACCGCAAGGACACACACAAACACACCAAGCACACACTAGGGCCAATTTAGAATCGCCAATCCACCTAACCTGCATGTCTTTGGATTGTGGGAGGAAACCGGAGCGCCCGGAGGAAACCCATGCAGACACGGGAGAACATGCAAAGTCCATGCAGGAGGACGGGAAGCGAACCCGGGTCTCCTAACTGCGAGGCAGCAGCGCTACTACTGCGCCACCGTGCCGCCCCAGCACCTAGGATCAATTTTCCTAATTCACTTCTTCTACAGAGTACTGGGAAGCCATACACATGGCTATAAAGGGAGATATTGTGCAATTAAATAATTCTGAATTTTCGTGACACCCATGAAATAACTCTCCACAATTAGCTGGATAGTGTTTGATTAATCAACAGGGAAATATAGTTAGAGATCAAAAAAACCTCAAAAGTTGTAAACCCCAAGGCAATAGAGGCATTTTTTAAGGTAAAAAATTGTACTATCTGGAATGTTTAAAAGCAGACTTAAAGTTGTGGGGAAAAGAGCCTGGAACAAAAACTGTGGGCCAGCCTCAAGACAACTCTGAACTATGACTATATATTGATGCCAGTTTGTCCTTGGTAAAGCTTCAGCAGAAAGGTAAATGATGTTTTAACCTCAGGGTCTGACATTGAATTTCCCATAGCAATCACCGTCTGCATGTTATGGACAGGGTGAAAAAGCCCTGGCTTATTGTGAGAAGAAATGACCAGGAGATGAAGGGACGTAACTGGCTAAATTTGAAGTCGGGCACAGGTATGGATCAAGCCCAAGATAATCACAGAGGAAATATGGATTATCAAAATTTTAGAAAGGAAAAGCGAAATTCATAGTCAAAGTGCAAAAGAACGGAGAAACACCAAAAGAATCTGACACTAACTAGAAGTTTCTCTTTTCTTTAGTAAGGAACTTTTACTCACATCCTGTATGTTTGATTCACCGTGGGAGGCTGAATGAACTGGGTGTAAGCAGTTTTTTGTGGGAAAACTGATGATATCAAAGGGCTGTGCTGAATCTGGTCTTGTGAAGGCAATGGGACACACTTCCTAAAACAGCCTGCAGAAACATCAAAGGTATCAAAACAAGGAGTTAAGTCATTTTAATATTAGTAATATGAATCATAAATACAAACATTTCATAACATAATTAAAGTAAATACAGTTCACAAAACTAAAGAATTAGTATAGCACAAAACAGTGAAAGTTTACCTCTTTATTGTTTGAGTTGTGTAAAAGAAATATTTGAAATGCAGGGCTTGTTATATACATACACCATAAAAAAATGTATTTATATTATGGAACAACCTGAGTTACCTAGAAGTCTATCTACACAAGAGTTGTGATGGACGGCTGGGGATCGTGCCCTGTTGGGAAGCCTGGAAGAGCAGCGGACCAAGAAAAGGACAAGCCATTCCCTGGGACAGGAAAAGACAGTCACCCTGGGTTACACTGGGGCCACGAGTATCGAGCTGTAATGCTCAAGCCGGTTGGGTTACGTGGCCACCACCAGGGGCTGCTGGGATAATTCCGGAACCATGGTCTGTAGAACTTCCACAGAAGAGGAGCTGGATTTAAAGTGCAGCACTTCTACCACACCCGGGAGTGCTGCCGGGACTTAATTGAGGAACACCTGGAGTACTTCCGGGTGTGGTATAAAAGAGGTCGACTCACGCCACTCGGGGAACTGGAGTTGGGTGGAAGAGGACGGAGCTTGCAGGAGACGAGTGGAGGCGGTAAAGAAAAGGAAAAAAGGATAAAAGATAAGGACTGAGTTATTGAGAGTAATTGTGGTTGCATTGTGTGTTGCAGGAAAGTAAAATAAAAAGTGTGTATTTGGGGACATTCTGAGTCCATCTGCCTGTGTCCGGGGATCAAACTCCACAGGGTGCAAATTAAACGGTACTAGATTTTGACAGTTACAGACATTCTATCTCTTACTGAATGCCAGTGGACACAATGTTATTCAAGTCCTTATTGGTTGCCCAGAATTTAATGAATAAATACAAGTGTTATCATATTTAAGCAACCTTTCTTTTTGTTATCAACTATTGAAAAGAAAATCAAAAGATCAAGAGAGTGTGGGTAAAGAACAAGTATTGCAATGTTACTAAACATTAGTGTGTCCACTCAGCCAGGACAGAGCTGATAGTCAACCATAGTCATTATCATTAATACTGCAAGTCTTACAAAATGTGACTTTTCTGTAAGGAGCCCAGAGCCACTGCTTCTTTTCTTAAGCAGATCCTTTGTTAAAGAATAAGTTTCGTAATTTTATAGTTTAAGTTGTTCTTCACATGTGTATATATTAATTTTTCATATAAAATTGTGTTTTAAAGTGAACTTTAAAAATACCTTGCCTGTTCTTGCAGTTTACAATGGGGAAAGAGTGACATATGGGTTGCCTCTGACCCTGTGTGACTCGGAGTGAGATGGACGCAGGTGACGTGCATGAATGACCAAAAGGATGAAGCAGCTGGGAGCACATGTCACCACCGAAAATCTGGGTGGAGTCATGAGTGTGGCTACTGAAGAAATCAGCAAGGCCTTCTTAATCACCAACAATCAGCGTAAAGTGACTAATTCAATTCCTCCACCTCATTAAAATATTCTCCCTCACTGAAACACATGCATGGTTTATCAATCCAGTGGCAGCAGGAAATCTTTTTGCGAAATAATCAAATAAGTTTTCCTATAGTGGAAGAATGTAAGTGATTGTTAATATGACTTTTTCAGTTATTAGCGCCTAGTTGTAGAACAGAGACAGCAATTCACATGTGAGTATAAACACTTGGGGTCTGGATCGTTGCTGGTTCAAATCCTGTTACTGCCAGAAGGGATCCTACTCCATTGGGACCTTATCCTGAAAATTGCTCCAGAGGTGCTGTACAGTGGTAGACCATGTCATGTGAAAAAAAAGACAAGTTTCTCCTCAGGGAATAATAAAGTATATAAAAATACTCAGGGACAATAACAGAGCTGGGGATTGACTTTCTGAGGTGAATCCATGTGCCCAGCCATTAAAGATGTCATGGAGAAAGATGAGCGCAGAGTAAAATGTACAGCTAGTCTCCTTTTAAATGACTGAATGCCACAAATATACTTTGCTTTGTGTTTTTTTTTTTCCTTCTACATTATTTTGCAATATGTATGTAATCTCAAAATGAGGAGCAATGCTATATGCATTTCAGCTTAAAAAAATCAATGTACTGTATTCTGTAAAACTTTAAGGCTTTTTGTAATAATGGGACCTTTCACCTTCATCATAAAAAACAAAAGCAGGCTAGCTATTTCTTTAAATTCATAAAATATGCTTCACTTGTCATGTGTCAAATTAATATACACCTTGATTATAAAGAAACAACTTTGACTTGAAAAATACTGAACTGCCCTTTAAGTAAAGCTTCATGAAAAGCAATGCTTGTGTGAAAACAGACATTCCTGTGATGGGACTGTAGCTGAGGCACTGAACTGCTAGAAATACAATATGTTTCCCTGTTCATGCCAAGGCCTTGGTTACTGTGTGGTGATTGCTCAACGGATAATCTCTAAGCAGCTGCAAAGTAAACACACATGTATGGGAGCTCAGATAAAATGTACCGTTTTGTTGAAAGCACTTTCTTATCAGACATTGTGCTTATTAAAAGTAGTGAAGAGTAGAAATTGGGTTCATGTTTGTGTCTAATTATATTCTATGCCATCTTATCATATGCAAGACAAAATAAACACTACCATTCTGAAACCTGATTAATCTAAATCAGGGTCATCAGAGGCCAGAGCCTATCCCAGCAGCTTTGGGAGCAGAGAGTACACAAACTTGGGATGGGCTGCTAGTCGAACAAGGTTAGAAGGGACTGAATTTTTAATATTTTTGCCATCCACTGGACCTCATGTCTGTAAGGCCTTGTTCACACGGGCGTTAAAATCGAGCGTTTTTTTTGCGTTCGTAGCGTCCGAGTGTTTTCTACACGTAGGAGTCAATGAGAGTGTTCACACGGGCTTTGGTGACGTGCGTTTGTCCGGCAGCGCGTTTATACGGCATCAAAAAAACGTTGCATGCAGCTTTTTCTTGGCGTTCAAAACCCAACGAACGCAAGGAAACCGCTTCTAGTTCGTTTTCTGCGCGTTTATTTTACGCTTCGGAGGACCGGATATATATAAGTTTACATGTTGTATATGAAAAAATATTAATATTTTTATGTTTTCATATACAACATATATATATTCATATTGCTTATTTTATTTTCTCATGTAATTTGTAAACCATGAACCTATTAATTTATGTTCTAATATAATATTTGATAACGATTATGTAGGGGGTCAATCCATGGCGGGGGGGCATTTCAGTGCATAACACCGGTGTAAGCGCACACTCGACTACTGTTTCCTTACCTCAAAGTGACAAGTAGTCTCTCTTCGGGGCTAACACCAAGTCGCATATTGGTTGATCGGCGTGCAATGTGGCATTGCACCAGCTGCAGCAGACAATCAAAAGTGGAAACCGACATCCGACAGTAGTTAAAAAACTTGCGCGGAAATTTTCGCATTTCTTCATAAAGCACAAAAAAACTTCCTTTAACCCAGTGTTTCTCAAATAGTGGGGCGCGCCCCCGTGGCTCCGTCAAGGGGGTCGCGTTTGACCTCGGGGAACATGCTTTTTTATTTTTCTTTTAAATTTTTTTTGAATTTAGAATGCACTTTAAATCTTTTCTGTTACATTTAATAAAGCTATTCTTTGTTGTAAATTGGTCCATATTTCTTTCTTTTTTTATTCTCTTATACGTTAATAAGGATACAGTGTTATGCAGAGGTGTACTTATAACAATTTTATAGACAAATGATACTATTTATAGTCGCGCGGGGGGCGCAAGATGTTTTCTTCTTCCTAGGGGGGGCATGACAGAAAATAATTGAGAAGCACTGCTTTAACCCGACGTTGTGCAGTCAGAGGATGAACCCAGTAGCGGCGGCGATTTTTTCTCTCCTACGTCGCCGTATTACGAGTATTTTTAAAACAAGAAGATTAATATCTAACATAGCAAAATGGTCCATATTGAAAGGAGGCACCTCAACTAAAACGACAAGGGCTTTCATATCCAGTTCCCGACACTGCCTCCACAGGTTAACACACAAACTACAATTTGGGCTGCAGGCTGGCGTTAGACAGAGACAAACGAACGCCGGTGTAGAAGTCAATCGATCGCCACCACAAAATGCAACATAAACGTCTAGGACGTTCAGAGCAAGTTCGTTTATCCAAAAACTTAACGCCCGTGTGAACAAGGCCTAAGTGTCAGTAAAGTGGTGCAGGAATATAATAATACTTTTGCCTGAGAACGTGTCATATGGATGACTATCCTGAAAAATAAAATTTTCTATTTTTTGGGTGCCTAGTTTCTAGGTTACTTGTTACTTTTATGCCTATTGTAAACTACATCTTAGTGTGTCCTTTAACAATGGTGTTGAGTGGTAGCTTTGAACTATAGTACCTAACGTAAGCTTAAAGTCCATTAGAACTTTAAAATAGATATAACAGCAGGAACAAAACAAATAATTTCCTTTCTCGTTAATGTTGTATGAAACAAGCAGCCATTAGCCAGAATTAGCTCAAGTCCTGGCACATATTGCTTAAACTAAGGGTTCCCAAGTACAGTATTGGAGGGCCACAGGTTTTGGTTTCTTCCCAGATTATTTAATTATGAGACAGTTATTATGGTTTAAGTAATTATGGCTCAAACAACAACTTTAATGCATCATTTTAAGTAACTTGTTAAGATTCTCAGACAGTCTCTGATTTTAGTTGTTTCTTGTATTCTTTAACCAGCTGCCAATTAGCAATGAGATACAAATGACCAAGAAAGGGAGCAGTTCACCATATGCCTTGGCCTCATTTATACCTGTGTATATTACTCATGAAGAATCTATTCAAATAAAACATTTAAATTGTCCTTAGTGTGTGCTTGGTGTGTGTGTGTGTGTGCCCTGCCCGGGGTTTGTTTCTTGCCTTGCGCCCTGTGCTGGCTGGGATTGGTTCCAGAAGACCCCCGTGACCCTGTGTTAGGATATAGCAGGTTGGATAATGGATGGATGGAAGAGATAAAAGTTAAAGAAGCAGATTGGAAATCATCCTTCTATATAAAAGCGGTCGGTTGTCCTTCCGTCCCGTGAGTGCTACGCAGGCGCGGAGTTTGACACACGCCCTGAACATTTTGCAATGCACGATGGGATTTGTAGTTTCGTTTTTCCAGGTAAAAGATGATTTTCTACTCCAGACTATGCGATATCTTCTTCTTCTTTCTTACTATATAAAAGCAGTCGGGATTGTCCTTCCGTCCCGTGAGTGGAAAGCGTAGCGTTATTCCGCTTATCACAGACTTACTACTTGCAGCTTGTGGTTGCGGATGTGAGCAGAGTTCTGGTGCTCCCATCGTTCCCTTGCTTTTGTGCGCAATGCGCTGGAAAAATTAGACAAAATTATGTCTCTGGAAATAATTAATGTTGATGGAGTACAAATGTCTCACCGCGTAGTAAATATCAGGGGGGGTTCAAAAGGGTGACCTCAATATAGAAAAAAAGTTTAAATTTCATCACAAAAATAACAGAAACTACAAGTATTAAAGTAATACCACGCAAATCCAATATAACCAAATTAATGAGTTTGTATAAAATATCAAATTGATCTGCATATTGAATTGCCTCAACTTAAAAGTCGGTCGCCTTAAAAGGCGGGTCAGCCTAGTTTGGATAATATTCTCAGAAAGGGAAAATATACAATATAAGAATGACCTTATGTGGGAGAATATAAACACTAAAAAGCCATTACATTAGGTAGTACGTTCTGTTATCAGCAAGGGTGAACTTTTAATTAAGTAATTGGGTTTGAACAAAAGGCTTCAGCAACGTTGATTCTCAGAATTGAGCTTGGGAACCTCTGCTTTATACCAATAGGCAGCTTTAAAGCAATGATTCAGATTTGTGCAGCAAAGGAAATATTTTTGAATATACAAGTCACTTTAGTTCAACGTCATATTGTTGGACTGCTTACTCCCAACCAAATGACTAACATTAATATCCCACTTCATAAAAGATGAGGTCATGTCCAGCAGAAAAGCAGGTCTTTGCACTTGACAAATTAAACCATGCAAACACTCATACTGACAAATGTAGAACTGCCTGTTAACCACAAATATTATTGGGATGTCGAAGAAAAAACAAATAACTAATGCGGACGCATAACTTCATAACTGTGATGAGATTTAAAGCTGGTATCTCCCCTATTGTGAAAATGATGCCTAGTATTTGTTTAAACAAAACATAAGCCCTTTACCTAAAGGCCATGCCTCTGTTCTAGTTCTGCTGTTATTTTATCCCTGACTCTTTTATATTTGGATTTTGGACTTTTTACTTTACAGAACACAAAGACTAAAGTGTTAATGGTTGTTGTTCTCAAGGCTGGTGTCTCCTCTTCCATTTACTTGTACATAAATGACGGCAGGAGTTCACACAAGGACAGACATTCAAGTATACTGAAATTTACAGATGACTGTCACTGTGAGTCCTCTATAAGATAAGGAGGACAGCCATGGACTTATTGTTGTCGAGCTTGTTCAATTGTAATGGTTAGTTTTTACAGCTAAATATCTCTAAGACAAAGGATATGGTTGTAGATTGAAGGTGCTTCCCTCCTCTCCCTCTATCTGTAATAATAAAAAGGGGAACAGTGGACATGTTAGAGCACTACAAATATCTAGGGATTATCACTAATCTTCTTTCTTCTTCTTTCGGCTGCTCCCATTATGGGTTGCCACAGCGGATCATCTTCTTCCATATCTTTCTGTCCTCTGAATCTTGCTCTGTTACACCCATCACCTGCATGTCCTCTCTCATCACATCGCTTAGGCCTTCCTCTTTTCCTCTTCCCTGGCAGCTCTATCCTTAGCATCCTTCTCCCAATATACCCAGCATCTCTCCTCTGCACATGTCCAAACCAACACAATCTCGCCTCTCTGACTTTGTCTCCCAACCGTCCAACTTGAGCTGACCCTCTAATGTCCTCATTTCTAATCCTGTCCATCCTCGTCACACCCAGTGCAAATCTTAGCATCTTTAACTCTGCTACCTCTAGCTCTGTCTCCTGCTTTCTGGTCAGTGCCTCCGTCTCCAACCCATATAACATAGCTGGTCTCACTACCGTCCTGTAGACCTTCCCTTTCACTCTTGCTGATAAACGTCTGTCACAAATTACTCCTGACACTCTTCTCCACCCATTCCACCCTGCCTGCACTCTCTTTTTTCACCTCTCTTCCACAATCCCCATTACTCTGTACTGTTGAAGTATTTAAACTCATCCACCTTCACCAACTCTACTCCCTGCATCCTCACCATTCCACTGACCTCCCTCTCATTCACACACATGTATTCTGTCTTGTTCCTACAGACCTTCATTCCTCTACTCTCTAGAGCATATCTCCACCTCTCCAGGGTCTCCTTAACCCGCTCCCTACTCTCACTACAGATCACAATGTCATCAGCAAACATCATAGTCCACGGGGACTCCTGTCTAATCTCGTCTGTCAGCCTGTCCATCACCATTGCAAATAAGAAAGGGCTCAGAGCCGATCCCTGATGTAATCCCACCTCTAACTTGAATGCATCCGTCGCTCCTACCACAGACCTCACTACTGTCACACTTCCCTCGTACATATTCTGTCAGACCTTTGTCACTGAATTGTATCACAAACAGGTTAGAAAAAATGCCAACTCAATTCTGTCAGACAGTAGCCCTCCTCATTTTTGCAAATTTCAGCTTTGCCATCAGGCAGCATATTAAGGTTCCCTTGGGTAAAGAGCAACAGATTTTATTAGTGGAGCTAAAAGCCTTTTGAATTCTGTTACTTATAGGGATTCTACAGATTTTTTGAAGCATTATGTTCTTTACTGGGTTGATGCAGTGGTAGTGCTGTTGCCTTGCAGTAAGGAGACCAGCGTTCACGTCCTGGGTGGACTTTGCATGTCCAAAGACATGCAGAATAGGTGGATTGGTGACTTTAAATTGACCCTGGTGTGGGGTGTGTGTTTGCCTTGAGGTGGACTGGCACCCTCTCCAGGGTTTGTTCCTGCCTTGTGCCCTTTGCTAGCTTAGATCGGCTCCAGCACCCCCAGAAAACCCTGTTCAGGTTAGAAAATGACTGAAAAAAAAAGCTTCTGTACTGATAAAAGTAATTATTCTTATTTGTACTAATCTTTAATGTATGTACTTATGATAACACTAGTTGATGTGTCTTGGCTCACATTCTTGTGTCTGTGAAACAGTGCTTTATGCTTTTTACTTTCTTGCTTTAAACAAATTTCCTTCTTGGATAAACCTAACCTTACATATCTGGTTTCTCAGCATTTTAAAACACTTTTATAACTCTAAGTCAAGGAATGTTCAGACTCATAGTCCATTTGTTTTGTTCCAAGTCAGGGAATGATTTTATTTTGCATTCGGGTGTGTTTAAAATAATTATTTGCTTTATTTACCAGACACACTTCTAAGGGCAAAATGCTATTAAATAACTTGAAACTTACTTGGAAAAATAAGTACTACTACACATGGTATAAATAAGGACACATTACCAACAACTGAGTGTAATGAGGGCATACACTGGTGTGCTTCAGTTTTATTGTAGTAGACATATCAGGTGAGTTTCATTATACTCTCCTATATAAACATAATCTCAAAATAGCATATCCCAAATCACATCTATTATCATAACTCTGATACCTATTTGTTAATAATGTTCAGAATGTTTAAGAAATGTTTACCGTATACTGTATATTAAAGTTAGTGTATCCACATCTCTCCCAGAAATACGCAAATTGAGAGAACACCACACTAGCAGGCATCGTTTTCATGGTGTAAGGTCAGGAGGTTTGATCATCTGTCTGACAGGGCATTGCTGTTTGATTCTTACCTCCTCTATATGAGCTTTGATCAGCCCAACTACATGTAAATTTTCTCTTTTGTGACAGACAGCCAGGGCCCTTGCCTGGCCAGGAGGCTGTCATAGTGAAAAGGCAGAAGGAGCAGATGTACACAGGGCACTACCTGGAGCACTAGATGGCAGCCCCCCTGACCTTGGATTCCCGCAGGACTCCATGGGAGTTGGAGTTTAGAACAGTCCTGTTGGGTTTCATGGCAGCCACCAGGGGGAGCTGCAGAACCCTACTTGGGCTTTCACCACACCTGAGAGTGATTCCAGTCCTCACTAACATGCCACCTGGAGTACTCCTAAGTGCAGTATAAAAGGAGCCGCCTGCCTTCACATGAAGATTTGGGAAGAAGAAGAAGAAGAAGAAGAGACGACGAAGAAGACGAAGAAGAAGAAGAAGCTGTTGCTTGTTGGATGAGGAGTGGTGCCGGAAGGACTGGAAAAAAGAGAAAGAGGAAAAGAAAGTACTGTATATCGTGATGTGCACTGTGCTGCTGTGGGGAATGAGGGAAATGTATCAGAGGGCATGTATCCGATGCCTGGGTTGACCATTGTCTGAATTTGTTTATGCAAATTGTGTCACTTTTGTTACTATGTACAGATATATATATATATATATTTTTTTTATTAATTTTATTACAATCCATACAAAGCAATCAAGTTTTTACAAAAAGATAAATTGAGTTAAGATATATGTATATATTTTTACCTTATTAATCCTTCATTTTAACCCTCAACTCATTATTCAGTGAATGAGTTTAGCTGTTTACCAACAGCAGATGCTTAGCATGTCTACTACAGTATCCACAATTTCACCCAAAATACACAGTGTTTCCTGTAGTCAGATCACATTCACACTTTATATGAACCTGTCTTAGGTTCATTTGGTTTGACAGAGACCACCTTTTCAAAAGGGTCTCGACCCAGTTGTTTTGGTTTGCCTCAGGGTGCGACTGGCACGTATCTACAACCCCAATTCCAATGAAGTTGGGACGTTGTGTCAAACGTAAATAAAAACAGAATACAATGATTTGCAAATCCTTTTCAACCTATATTCAATTGAATACACTACAAAGACAAGATATCGAATGTTCAAACTGATAAACTTTATTGTTGTTTTGCAAATCTTCACTCGTTTTGAATTTGATGCCTGCAACACGTTCTAAAAAAGCTGGGACAGGGCATGTTTACCACTGTGTTATATCACCTTTCCTTTTAACAACACTCAATAAGCGTTTGGGAACTGAAGACACTAATTGTTGAAGCTGTGTAGGTGGAATTCTTTCCCATTCTTGCTTGATGTAAAACTTCAGTTGTTCAACAGTCCGGGGTCTCCGTTGTTGTATTTTGCGCTTCATAATGCGCCACACATTTCCAATGGGAGACAGGTGTGGACTGCAGGCAGGCCAGTCTAGTACCCGCACTCTTTTACTATGAAGCCACGCTGTTGTAACACATGCAGAATGTGGCTTCGCATTGTCCTGCTGAAATAAGCAGGGACGGCCCTGAAAAAGACGTTGCTTGGATGGCAGCATATGTTGCTCCAAAACTTGTATGTACCTTTCAGCATTAATGGTGCCTTCTCAGATGTGCAAGTTACCCATGCCATGGGCACTAACACACCCCCATACCATCACAGATACTAGCTTTTGAACTTTGCGCTGATAACAATCCGGATGGTCCTTTTCCTCTTTGGCCCGGAGGACATGACTTCCATGATTTCCAAAAACAATTTGAAATGTGGACTCGTCCGACCACAGCACACTTTTCCACTTTGCATCAATCACATCTCAGATGAGCTCAGACCCAGAGAAGCCGGCAGCGTTTCTGGGTGTTGTTGATATATGGCTTTCGCTTTGCATGGTAGGTTTTTAACTTGCACTTGTAGATGTAGCGACGAATTGTGTTAACTAACAATGGTTTTCTGAAGTATTCATGAGCCCATGTGGTAATATCCTTTACAGAATGATATCGGTTTTTAATGCAGTGCCACCTGAGGTCACGGGCATCCAGTGTTGATATTCGGCCTTGCACTTATGTGCAGAGATTTCTCCAGATTCTCTAAATCTTTTGATGATATTATGGACAGTAGATGATGAAATCCCTAGATCCCTTTCAATTGTACGTTGAGAAACGTTGTTCTTAAACTGCTGGACTATTTGCCCACGCGGTTGTTCACAAAGTGGTGAACCTCGCCCCATCCTTGCTTGTGAACGACTGAGCCTTTTGGGGATGCTCCTTTTATACTCAATCATGACAAACACTTGTTTCCAATTAACCTGTTCACCTGTGGAATGTTCAAAACAGGTGTATTTTGAACATTCCTCAACTTTCCCAGTCTTTTGCTTCCCTGTCCCAGCTTTTTTGGAACGTATTGCAGGCATCAAATTCAAAACGAGTGAAGATTTGCAAAACAACAATAAAGTTTATCAGTTTGAACATTCGATATCTTGTCTTCATGGTGTATTCAATTGAATATCGGTTGAAAAGGATTTGCAAATCATTGTATTCTGTTTTTATTTCCGTTTGACACAACATCCCAACTTCATTGGAATTGGGGTTGTACATCTACTTAAACAAACCACCTTTCAGGGAACTAGATGTGAAAACAAATTTAAGGCGTTCACACTTGTGGTGTGGGACATTCTGAGACTTCTCAGGATCCCCCCCAAACTTGCCACCCTGTACACTGGTATTGTGAATGCTGTGCAGAGTGGAAGCAGAACCTCTGCGTTTTTTTCCCAGTTGATCCTGGGGTTTGTCAGGGGTGTGTTTTTGCTCCTGCTCTGTTCAATGCTTGCATGGACTGGGTGTTGAGTAGAGTCATGGAGTCCAGCAGCTGTGGAGTATCTGTTGATGAAGAAAGATTCACTCATACTGACTTTGCTGATGATGCTGTGATCTTCGTGGAGTCAATGGAGGCTCTGATCGGGGCTTGAGAGGGATTGAACGAGGAGTCTGACTGTCTGGCCTAGTGCATGACCTGGATAAAAAACAAGATTCAGACAATTAAAGACCTCTTGGACGCAGCGATCAGCAGCGTGTCAGGCTGTGGAGAGAATGTCAACCATCTCAAGAGCTTTACATTCTCGACAGCAACATTCATGTCTTTGATGACTCTTTCTATGATGTCAGTAGACGGATTGGGAGAGAATGGGGGGGTCATGAAGTCGCTGGAAAGGGGTGTGTGGCGCTCCTGATATCTCTGCAAAAGGACAACGGTCCAAGTCTTTAGAGTCCTGGTGCATTCTGTTTTGACTATATTGTTGTGAGACATGAACGCTGTCCAGTGACCTGAGATGAAGACTGGACTCCTTCTGAAATGTGTCTCTTCTGAAAATCCTTGGGTACCACTGGTTTGACTTTGTGTTGAATGAACAGTTGCTCACGGAGTACTGAATGAGGCACATTACTTGCATTGTGAGGGAGCGTCAGTTATAGCCCTCCAGCCTTGTGGCACAATTCCCTGATGGTGATCTGGCACATGGGATCCTCATTGTTGCGAACCCGAGTGGCTAAGCCAGGCCAAGTGTCTCCCACATGACACAGATAGGTGGTAATTTCTGGATGGTGGAACTAGAGTGCGTTCCTTGCTTTGCAGTTCCCAACTCTGATCCCGAGCTGTTTCATCCTGCGGTGGGTGCGGCAACACGCTCTACCAGTACATGATCCCCAAACCAACACTTGTTGTCCTTTTGCGTTGTTCCTAAGCAGGGGACATTTCATTACATTATTTCAATTTCCAGGTATTTCGGTTACATTTCACACTGCAAACTATCAATAAACATTCTGTGGGCATGTCATGGACATCTGGCGTTGTGTAGAAACATATCATGGCGGGTAATTGTGCACCATAATTATTAACTGGAAGACTACTGGAAAATGCACTACTAACTTTATGTGCTGAAGAACATGTTTCAAATAGCCGAGTGTAAGACAATCATTGCTGATGGCATGCACTGATGTGCTTCAGTTTTAGGTTAATCATGTAATTTTGACTGTATGATGTGGATTTATTTTCCAGTAGCCATAATATGAACTTAACGTCAGTTTAGTTTATGTCAAATCACGTAACAACTGTCTTCACACTTGTAGTGGTGTTTTTATTAATATTTATTTTGCAATGCTTGATTAACATTGACTAACATGTTAATAATGTGTGTTTATTGAGAGGACACCCCACCTGAACTCATGGTGTATTCAGTGTAAAATTTACTTTTCAGCTGCTGACTGAGTAATTGTGTGTTGTTTCATGTGTACTGTGTTATATTTGTACTTGTGTGCATATTTATTTATTTTACATTTTTATTATTTTTAATGCTCCGTGTTAATTCTCGACTCATTATGCCATGAATGAGATTGTACAATTACCGAGAGCAGCATGCCTGCCACAGCACACAGAATGTCACACATAATGTACAGTATTTTGTGTAGTTAAACTGGATCACATTCTGATCTCATTTGAACCTTTCAAAGGTCTGCTTAGTACCGCACCGAAACCATCCTTTCCAAAGGGTCTTGCTTTGGTCCACAGCAGAATGAGACTGGCATTTTCACATTTACCTAAATGAGCTGGAATTTCAGGGAACTCCTGCCAGAGTTTGAATAAAATGCACCCAACAAACTAGGTGTGAAAACACCTTTAATCAAGAAAAAAATCCTCTTGAATTAATCATGTGAGCCTTTATTTTGGTTTCAGCTTTGATGATTGCATGCTATGTTACAATTATGTCTTGTATAAATAAAGGCAGAGAAGATTATCTGTAAAGATTGTTCTAGGTGTAGCTAAAAATCACTTCTTGCAGCCTACTTGGTCAATACATCTCACACCTGCTGATTTTATTATTTTATAGTCAGAGGGTCAATAAAAAAACAGATAAAGAACTGGATGGTGTAGAACATTGATGAGCTGAAATAGATATACACTGTGTGCACAATTATTAGGCAAGTTGTATTTTTGAGGATTAATTTTAATATGGAACAAACACAGTGCTATCAGTCAATCCAAAATGTTAATAAACCTGAAACCTGAATGTTTCACAACGGAAATGTGAGTGTGAACATCATCAGGGGAATACATATGTGCGCACAATTATTAGGCAACTATTAGTGTGCAGATTTATTATGCAACTAAAGGAAAAATGAAAATATTCCCATCTCACTTGTTTATTTTCATCTGTTATAGTGAGAACAATAAACAAACACCTCAAAATTTACAAATAAACATCTCTGACATTTCAAAAAAAATAAATCAATCAATCAATGACCAATATAGCCACCCTTCTTTCCAATAACAGTCATAAGCCTTTCCATTCATGGAGTCTGTCAGTTTCTTGATCTGTTGACGATCAGCTTTTTGTGGAGCAGTGACTACAGCCTCCCAGACACTCTTCAGAGAGGTGTATTGTTTTTCTCCCCCGTAAATCTAGCGTTTAAGAAGTGCCCACAAGTTCTCGATAGGGTTTAGGTCAGATGAGGAAGGGAGGCCATGTCATTATTCCTTCATCTTTAAGGCCTTTACTGGCTGGCCACGCAGTGGAGAACTTCGATGCAAGTGATGGAGCATTGGCCTGCATAAAAATCATGGTCTTTTCCTGTATCACTGTTTGAAGAAAGTGTCTTGAAAAACTGGCAGTAGGTTTGGGAGTTGATTTTGAGTTCATCTTCAATGCAAAAGGTCCAACTAGCTCATCTTTAAAATACCAGGTCATACCAGTACCCCACCTCCACATTGGAGTGGAGCTCTGTGCCCATTACTGATCCACAGGTCCATCCATCTGGTCCATCAAGAGTCACTCTCATCTCATCGGTCCATAAAACCTTTGAAAAAATCTGTCTTCAGATATTTCTTGGCCCAGTTTTGACGTTTCAACTTATGTTTCTTGTTCAGTGGTGGTTGGGTTTCAGCCCTCCTTACCTTGGCCATGTCTTTGAGCACTGAACACCTTGTACTTCTGGGCACTCCAGGTAGGTTGCAGCTCTGGAATATGAAAGTACTGGAGGATAATGGGTTCCTGGTAGCTTCACGTTTGATTCTTCTCAAATCTTTGGAAGCTAATTTGCGTCTTTTGTTCTCAACACGTTTCTTGCGACCCTGTTGACTATTTGCAACAAAATGTTTGATGGTTCTGTGATCACACACCAATATCTTAGCAATTCCAAAAGTGCTGCATCCCTCTGAAAGACTTTTTACAATTTTTGACTTTTCAGATTCAGTTAAATCTCTTTTTTGGCCCATTTTGCCTGAGGAAAACTAGCTGCCTAATAATTCTGCACACCTTGATATAGGGTGTTGATCTCCTTAGGCCACACCCTCCCTCATTACACAAATACACATCACCTGACGTGCTTAAATCCAATAAGCATTCGAGTTAATACTGCTTGGAGTTGGAATATACGCATTAAAAATGATGATATGGTGCCTAATAATTGTGCACACAGTGTATTTGTGTAATATATAGGTGTGTGTGTGCACTGAATGCAATTAGGATGGAGTGAAAAGATGGTCACAATTATTTAATTACCTTGAAATCCACACGTTTTCTGAACCTGCTTTATCCTGAGCAGGGTCACTGGAGCAGGAGCAGGAGCAGGACGTCAGAATATCACAGGGCAGACACACACACACACACCACATGCACACACTAGGGGCAATTTAGCATCACTAATCCATCTAATCTGTATGTTGTTGGACCATGTGAGGAAACTGGAGCACCTGGAAGAAGCCCACATAAACACTGGGAGAACGTGCCAATTCCACACAGTCAGGAGCCGGGACATGAACAGCGGCCTCCTTACTGCAAGGAAGCTGAGTTGCCACTGTGACTCCATACTGCCTAAAAATAATAAAACATACATAATATACAACCTTTTTTCAAATGGTGAATGATATAAACAAGCATCTTACACAAAGAAGATGGATGTTTTGTGTGATCTGTATTATTTAAAATATACTTTTGTAGTGCAAAAAAAGATAAAGAATGTCAGGTCATTTTATTGATATTCTATATGTCATATCACGTGTAATATAGAGACTGCTTTGTACCATAAATGAGCAGATAAATCCAAATATTTTAAAATAATGCATTTTATTATAGAAATGAACCACTGCCATACTTGGGCAGTAAGATGTTGTCTTATTTATTATTCTTGTTTAGTACCACTGCTTTGTTAAATTGTGTCTGCTGTATTGTTGAACTTTATACCGTATTGTCACCTTACATTTCTGCACCAGTGTATTACATTTCTTTATTCCAATTTATCTATCTATCTATCAATTAAAGGTTTGGTGACAAAATATTTGAATTGTATTACTAAGTTACTGGAGTAACTAACTCGTCCGACCAGCACCGAAACACAAAGCACCAGACACCTACTCTATCACACATCTTATTATGTAAATAAACGTTTAAGTGTACGTACAGCATGTGGACGAGTACACAAGAGGCCTCAGGGTTAGGGTTAGCCTTGCGAGGCTTTGCAATTATAAACATTTGAATGTTTGAAAACACCATTTGCTCATTTTAATAAATACTTAAAGCCCTGTTTTAACAAAACGTGTCAGAACATTTCCCTTTTTTTTAATTTAAAGCAGCTGTGAAGTCTGGTGTTTTGGGAAAATTCAAGGAAGAGGGATGTAAAGGCTGTTGGCCTCACTGACCAAATTTGAATTGATTAATCTTTTGACTTGTTATGGCTGTCACTTGAGGGTTTACCTTGCCACCTATCAGGAGCATAGCCTGGAGAGTTGCTAAAATAAATGTTGAGAAACAGTGACATCTAGTAGAGGAAACCTGTAAGAGCGTTCCAGCATGTATGATTTAGACACTTTTTATTTTCCCTAATTTATACTTGACTTTTAGTTAGCTGGATGTTTTTTGCAACTTGACTACAGTTGCTCATTAATGCAAGAATAATGGCCATATAAATCTATCATTCACTAAAACTTGCATTTATTTAACCAAACAGGCACAACAAAGAAAAAGAGATGTGGTAGCATGTGACTGAACTCAAAATGACACTTCAACAAGAAGTTACTGCACTTCAGTTACCTGATACATCATTTGATGCATATACTTGGACACATCATTAATGATAGAACCTGCCGTCCCTGGGTGTTTCAGGTCTTTCAAACTATCACACACCCTCTTCCAGGCGACCCGACAGGTTGATCACACCTCAGCCTGTGTGCAAGTGGCTTACTACAGCCCCACAGTCCCCCTCTCTTCAGCCAGAGCCATCGGGAGGTTTATCTCTACAGCCTCCTCCATGCTGTTCCTGAGGCTCTTGCCCTGTGAAATCTCTGTAGCCCACCTCTACAGGCAAGCACCTTGTTCTTCACCTTTGTCTCCACCCTTGCTGATGACAGCCCTCAACCAGCACCTGGTTTATTTTTTGCCTTCTTCCTCTCTCAGGCCACCTCAATCCTCTCCTCACATGGAGCCATAAACTCAACCAGGATGAGCAGTTTTGTGGCCTGAACCTGATAAGGATGTCAAGCCTCAGTGTGGTCTTGATGATGTGAGATGGTATTCTTTTTTTTTTTTTATTATTATTAATTTTATTACAATCCATACAAAGCAATCAAGATTTTACAAAAATAAAAATTGAGTTAAGAACAGATCGATCCCCACCCCTGAGAGAGAGAGCAAGCCAAATGGTGTAAAATTTAAGGCTTGTAAAAATACCTAAATTAATAAATTCTCTGTGCTTTATGAGCTTATTTTAAAATATTATTGATTAGATCCTGCCATGTTTTTTAAAAAGTCTGTACGGATCCTCTGAGTATTTGATTTTTTCCAATTTCAAATAATATAACACATCGGTTTCCCACTGACTTAAAAGAGGAGAGTTTGGGTTCTTCCAGTATATCAGAATGAGTCTGCGTGCCAAGAGTGTAGTGAATGCAATCACAATTTGTTTGTCTTTCTCCACTTTAAGCCCCTCTGGAAGAACCCCAAACACAGCTGTTAATGGGTTAGGAGGGATTGTGAGTCCAAGGCTGTCTGAAAGGTAATTAAAAATTTTGGTCCAGAATAATGTTAATTTGGTGCAGGCCCAGAACATGTGACCCAGTGAGGCTGGGACTTGGTTGCAGCGTTCGCAGGTTGGATCATGCCCTGGAAACATTTTGGAGAGTTTTAGTCGAGACAGATGTGCTCGATATATAATTTTGAGTTGTATAATTGTATGCTTTGCGCATATGGAGCTCGAGTGAATTCTCTGCATTGCTACTTTCCACTCCTTTTCTGATATATTAATTGAGAGATCTTTTTCCCAGTGTCCTCTTGGATCTTTGAAAGGAAGGGATTGTAAAATGATTTTATATATTGTAGAGATGGTGTCTAAGTGAGATGGTATTCTATGTTGCTTTTCTAACTCAAATGACATCACCCAATCCTATGCTGTATGTATCAGAACAGTCTCACTGTGCTTTAGTGACTGCTCTCCCTGCTTGATAAATGTCACCCCTTTGGTGGACATGCAGACACTTCTGCTGGCATCTGTCCCCTAAGCACTTGATCATGTTGCCACCGGTATCAGTCCTCTCCCAGAGCCATAGGGCAGCATCTTAATATATGCTCCCAACATTCCCATCCCTGGACACAGGTAACAGGCAAGTGAATCTATCTTACCCCACGAGGAAAGGGTTAGATGGGCTTGGTAGGACATCATATACTTCCTGAATCAGGAGCTTAATCTTATATGGGTCTCCCTTCCAGATGTCCTCCCAGGTGATCTTCCACTCTAAAAACTGTTCCCACCTTATCTATGCTCCTTGCTGCTTCACGGCTTCTGTTCTGTCATTCCTTTCCTCCTCGATGGCTGCAAGGTCCCCTAGCATGAACTCCCTTCTCTTTTTTTCCGTGGGCACTGTCATACCTTCCTGTCACAACCCTCCCAAACCCAGCTCTGCCCTGGGCTACTCTCCTCACTAGGACTTTTTTGCTGAAGTTGGGCCTCTGCTTGTCTCACAGCTTTGGCTGTCTTACACTTCTCTCTCTTCACTGCGGCCCCTGCACTGTACACCTTTGGGTCACCTGAATCAGTATATTGCAGGTGCTCTTTCGCCCTAGTGGCCATAAACTCCTTCTTCACTGAGCTAAAATGGAGTGTTAGGTTGTTGCTGCTGCAGTACAATGCAATGCTGCTCAAGCTCTGCGGCAGCCCTAACCACCTCCAAAGATGGCTGCTGCCCAATTGCTCAAAGACTTCCTGTGTCATAACGGGTTCTTTGTAGATCAACCAGGGCCAAAAAATCCTTGGGTAGAATCCCATGCTGGTAGATTCAGGCCTTAAATTTTCTGGGAAGCCCAGACCTATCCCCTGCCTTCAACCATCGCTTCAGCTTGTTGTTTGTATCTTTGATGGCTTCCGTAACTTTCAGGCTACAGTTAAATGCCTTGCCAAAAGTGCTTTAGATTAAAACATACAATGAACATAAATAGAAATAAATTACAATAAAACAAAATACAGCCAGCAGTGAGTTAAAAAAGACAGAAGATGACTAAGAGCAGGGGAACCATCAGTATCAGTTAAGGTCACTGAAAGGTAGAGACCAGAAATGAGTCTTCAATCTCATTTTAAACAGTTCAATTGAAGGTGACTCCTTAATGTAATGAGGTAAAGAGTTCCACAGACAACATTTATTTATATAGCATATTTTCATACAAATAATGTAGCTCAAAGTATGTTACATGATGAAAAGAAAAAAAGACAAAGTAAGACGAGGTGCATGTGACACTTGGTGCCACTTGCTCTACTGCCATTTTGTTTGCTTGCCTATGGATCTCTGATAAAGGAGTACTGGAATCACTGGGTAGAAGGGTTCTTTCATCAGATTTGCCAGCCCAGCACTGAGTCAACTGAGAATGGCCAGTAGGAGAAGAGGGAGTCAGGTGGTTGGCCAAGGTCTCTGAATCCTCATATGTGATATCATCTACTCTTGCATTTTGCTTTGTAGCTTGTACTATTACTGCTGTACTAATGTAATGTATTCCTGAGGTGGCAAGGATAGATTGGACATCTAGATCGGTGAAGAGAATTACTTGTATTCTGCCTTGTGTATTTTGTGGTACTTACCCCATTTTATGACACCCATTGCACACTTTTAAACTTCCTACCTGGAAATGGGTCTCGGAATTGCCTTTTCCAGGATTTTTTCCCACAACAAAGGTATCTTCTTATCAAAAATCAGGCCTATTAAAGCCTATTGCGACACTCCTTGTGTGATTTTTGGGCTAGACAAAGAAATAAACCATTGTTGAAGATACAGACAGAGGAAGAGAGGGAAACAAAAACTCAAAAACAAAAACAGAGAAAATAAACCTCTGGTGAGTCCATGGCAGCTTCTAAACGACACATTATTGGGCTGGCGAGACAGCAGCCGACTGACAGCTCAGGTTGAACAGGAAGGCAGCTGTCTCTGAGCACATCACACTCTAGTTGGGGTACATGCTTGAGTGGCAACAGCCTGTCCAGCAGAAAAATGGGCAGTACTTTGACAAGCATTGACAGGACTCATGAAAGTGGGAAGACACTCACAGGAATAAACAAACAAGTGTTAGTACTTGAGTAGGCACATGAGCAAAATCTAAAATAATAATACATAATTGGGTCCTTACTCCTCATCATCCATTCTTTTCAGTGCGATGGTGCCTAAAATTCCTCTTGCAACATAGCCCCACAGTTTTCCAAGTGGATGACTGGTTACCACCATTGCTGCTGAGGAATAGTTCACCTCATTAAGAGAGTGTGAGTGTGCTTGCTGAGCAGTCTTGTTTTTTAATCGTCTCTCACTCCACCAGTTTCATCAGCTGCACCGTCATCAATGGGACCTCTTCTTTTGTGTCAGGTTTCTAGTAACCAGGCTGTAGTGCCGGTTTTACCCAAGAATGTCTTTGTTGATTTGATAGGATGTAGTGTGCCACAAGAAGGTAGTCTTGTCCTAAAAAAATCACCCTGTCCATCTTTCATAAGAGAGGAGAGACTGATGTTTGGATGGATGTCCTGGTGTTTTTATACCTCCCTTCCTTTTGTCTGGGTAATATGAAGTGAAGCAGAACTCTGCAGGTTTGCCACTATTGACTTTATTTGATACCCAAGCATTAGATTGCCAGCCCTTGCACCATTAGATTAGTCAACCTCTGTTTCGCTTATCCCTGGTAGAAAAGAACCATTTTGCCTCGGATATTCTGGAGAATCTCTGTTTCGCAACCACTCAGAGGAGTCCAAATAAATGTAGGAAATGGTGTATGGGCGCGAGAAAAAGAACTGATTGATATTAATTTATCTATCAGTTCTGATTTTGGCATTGCTAGTACTGTAATTAAAAAAATTGGGAAGGGCCCACTTTATTTTCCCTATCTTTCCCTGCAGGAGGGGTTTCCAGGCATTAGACTAATATTAAGGTAACTGAAGCACACTTGTTTTCATAAACAGAATACAATAATTTATTAATAAACACAAGGATTATAGGAATATGATAACTGTATGTATATTGACATAGTAGACAGAATGCAAGACAGATGAGACAAACAAACATGTGACATAGAAGAGGCTGGTCAATCACTAGCTAAAATTTTTATTTACCTTGCCACAGATAAAATAGTTTTACGATAACAAGTGTTTGAGGATCAAGTCCGATGCTGTGTGCAGTGTTGTTGTTCACAGTTCAAGTGGATGACTCTCCTTGCATTGGATTGCACTCTTTTTATCCATGACATGGTGCGTTGTCGCTGTTGCATTTCTAAGCTCTCTGCTAGGCTGTTTGTTGTGCTCTCTGCAACTTCTTAACAAAAAGCATTACTGGAACAAGAGTGTAGGTAATACAAGTTGATAAGTTTCTTGAGAACTTAAGTTTCAGAACAAATCACAGTACAGAAACTGCACTCATTAAAGTAGTAAATGACTTGCGGTAAATGCAGACAGAGGCCATTTATCTGTTCTCATTCTCCTCGATCTGAGTGCCGCATTTGACACCATTGATCACAATATTCTTAGAAATCGCCTTAGTCAGTGGGTGGGCCTCTCTGGCAGTGTCTTAAATTGGTTTGAATCCTACCTGGCAGGTAGACAATTCTTTGTTAGTTGTGGTAATTATACTTCAAAGACACATGATATTCTATATGGTGTTCCACAAGGCTCTCTCCTGGGTCCACTGCTCTTTTCAATCTACATGCTTCCATTAGGTCAGATTATCTTGGGGCACAACATGAGCTACCACAGCTATGCTGATGACACGCAGCTGTATTTATCAATAGCACCTGATGACCCCGACTCTGTTGTTTCACTAACACAATGTCTTAATTGTGTTTCTGAGTGGATGAGTAGTAATTTTCTCAAGCTAAATAAAGAAAAAACTGAAATTTTAGTGATTGGCAATAATGGATATAATGAGGTTATTAGAAATAAACTTGATGCATTAGGATTAAAAGTCAAGACGGAGGTAAAGAATTTAGGGGTAACTGTTGACTGTGACCTGAATTTTAAATCCTATATTAATCAGATCACTAGGACAGCATTTTTTCACTTAAGAAATATAGCAAACGTTAGACCTCTTATATCATTGAAAGATGCTGAGAAATTAGTTCACGCTTTTGTTTTCAGTCGACTAGATTACTGTAACGCACTCCTCTCAGGACTACCCAAAAAAAGACATCAATGGACTGCAATGGCCTGCAGAATGCAGCTGCTAGAATCCTAACTAGGAAAAGAAAATCCGAACACATTTCTCCAGTTTTGATGTCACTACACTGGTTACCTGTGTCATTCAGAATTGACTTTAAAATACTGCTTATGGTTTACAAAGCCTTAAATAATCTCACTCCATCTTATATATCAGGAGTGTCTGACATCTTGTATTCCAAATTGTAACCTTAGATCTTCAAATGAGTGTCAGCTTAGAAGTCCAAGAGCAAAACTTAAAAGAAGTGGCGAAGCGGCCTTCTGCGGTTATGCACCTAAAATCTGGAATAGCCTGCCAATAGGAATTTGCCAGGCTAATACAGTGGAGCAGTTTAAGAAACTGCTGAACACACATTACTTTAACATGGCTTTCTCATAACTTCATTTTAACTTAATCCTGATGCTCTGCATATTCACTTAATTATCATTAATATTCATGGTGGCTCCAAAGTCCATACTAACCCCTACTCGCTCTTCTGTTCTTTTTCCACCTAATCAAAGCACCATGATATCCCTACATTGACGGATTAAAGATCAGAAGTCCACGTGACCGTCATCATCAAGTCCTTCCATGAGAACCCTGAATACAATGAGGACTGATCATTTATGTTAGGTAGAATGCCTAGAGGGGGCTGGGCGGTCTCATGGCCTCGGAACCCCTGCAGATTTTATTTTTTCTCCAGCCGCCGAGTTTTTTTTGTTTTTTCTGTCCTCACTGGCCATCTTACCTTACTTTTATACTATGTTAATTAGTGTTCTCCGATTTTAATTGTCTTTTTTCTCTTTCTTCATCATGTAAAGCACTTTGAGCTAAATTTATATGAAAATGAGTTATATAAATAAATGTTGTTGTAGGTGCTGAAGTTCTCTTCTTGAAGTAATGCTGCTCTTCAGTCTTCTCACTCATGGCTTAGTCACATGAACAGCGGTTGGCTTGGCCGAGTGGATTTTATAGCTCAGAGGTCGGCAAGCAAAACAATTTTCAATGACACTCTGATTGAATTGAAGTATAGCAAAAAATATTTTGATTACAGTGCACGCCTTCATGCTGTCACCTAGGTTTTGCGAAAGCGACTCACATCATGTAAATGGAAACTGTGTTCAGTGCAGGCCGTGATACGTTAATAAAACCTCATTACATTTTAATCACGCTCCATGACCCCACCTACATTTTGTGCGTGCGACTCAAATGTAACGGGAAATCATGTGTTCAGTGCAGGCTGTGGTACATTAAAGCAAACCTCTGGTTATTGTTAAGTAACATACTACCCTAAAATGACTCATTAAAAGGCAAAAACTTGATGTTCGCTCTTTTCAAGACTCTTGGACGAATATACAACAAAAGCATCATGCTGTGTGTGCGTTATGCTGTGAAAGTGTTGTGTGCCATACAACAGGTGTACAAAGACATTATCAAACTAAACATCAATCCTCGTTTAAAAACTCTGATGAGAAAAGTGAGGCTGTAAAAAGGGCTGTTTCTGGCTTTAGGAAACAAACTACTTATTTTAGTCAAATAATTGGAACCAAAAATAAAGCCACCGAATGTAGTTATACAGTTGCTTCACATTAATGAATTAACAGCTCTGATTAATAATAAAGAATGATTAATCATTAGAATTCTTGATCATTTTTTTCTGTATTGAAAATAACTAATTTATAATTTGTAATACATTTTTTAATAAATGTGTTAAAATTTGACAAAACATTCTTTTCACATATGATCGATCCTATGCATTTTAAAATACTGAATAACCAATAATATAAGATCCGGTTGTAATGGGCTTCAAAAGTATGCTCATTATAACCGGACCAATTCTGATACTATATATATATATATATATATATACTTGCAATGAGTCTTTTACAGCTCTGGAGAATTTTGGCCACTCATCTTTGCAGAATTGTTGTAATTCAGCTTTATTTGAGGTTTTCTAGCATGAACCCCTTTTTAAGGTCATGCCATAGCATCTCAATTGGATTCAGGTCAGGACTTTGACTAGGCCACTCCAAAGTCTTCATTTTGTTTTTTCAGCCATTCAGAGGTGGATTTGCTGGTGTGTTTTGGGTCATTGTCCTGTTGCAGCACCCAAGATCGCTTCAGCTTGAGTTGGAACAGATGGCGGACATTCTCCTTCAGGATTTTTGGTAGACAGTAGAATTCATGGTTCCATCTATCACAGCAAGCCTTCCAGGTCCTGAAGCAGCAAAACAACCCCAGACCATCACACTACCACCACCATATTTTACTGTTGGTATGATGTTCTTTTTCTGAAATGCTGTGTTCCTTTTCGCCAGATGTAACAGGACATTTGCCTTCCAAAAAGTTCAACTTTTGTCTCATCAGTCCACAAGGTATTTTCCCAAAAGTCTTGGCAATCATTGAGATGTTTCTTAGCAAAATTGAGGCGAGCCTAATGTTCTTTTTGCTTAACAGTGGTTTTGCGTCTTGGAAATCTGCCATGCAGGCCGTTTTGCCCAGTCTCTTTCTTATGGTGGAGTCGTGAACACTGACCTTAATTGAGGCAAGTGAGGCCTGCAGTTCTTTAGGCGTTGTCCTGGGGTCTTTGTGACCTCTCGGATGAGTCGTCTCTGCGCTCTTGGGGTAATTTTGGTGGCCGGCCACTCCTGGGAAGGTTCACCACTGTTCCATGTTTTTGCCATTTGTGGATAATGGCTCTCACTGTGTTTGCTGGAGTCCCAAAGCTTTAGAAATGGCTTTATAACCTTTACCAGACTGATAGATCTCAATTACTTCTGTTCTCATTTGTTCCTGAATTTCTTTGGATCTTGGCATGATGTCTAGCTTTTGAGGTGCTTTTGGTCTACTTCTCTGTGTCAGGCAGCTCCTATTTAAGTGATTTCTTGATTGAAACAGGTGTGGCAGTAATCAGGCCTGGGGTGGCTCGGAAATTGAACTCAGGTGTGATACACCACAGTTAGGTTATTTTTAACAAGGGGCAATTACTTTTCACACAGGGCCATGTAGGTTTGGATTTTTTCTCCTAAATAATAAAACCATCATTTAAAAACTGCATTTTGTGTTTACTTGTGTTATATTTGACTAATGGTTAAATGTGTTTGATGATCAGAAACATTTTGTGTGACAAACATGCAAAAGAATAAGAAATCAGGAAGGGGCAAATAGTTTTCACACCACTGTATATATATATATATATCTCTATATATATATATATATATATATATATATATATATATATATATATATATCTCTATATATATATCTCTATATATATATATATATATATATATATATATATATATATATATATATATATATATATATATATATATATATATATATAGATATATATAGATATATATATAGATATATATATAGATATATATATAGATATAGATATAGATATAGATATATATATA